>NW_026607095.1:0-200000 GCF_029890125.1 Rhinichthys klamathensis goyatoka
ACGCTTGGCAAAAGTTCTGCCAGTGGACCATTACAGTACACAAGTAAATGTTGCGGATCTATGCATTTATTCACGTGAAAATTATCAGCACTAACAATGTATGTTAGTAGATCTCATTAAATGACAAATGTACCCAAAATGACCCAATGTACTTTTGAAATTGATTTCTGGACATCGTAATGTTATTTAGCAACCTCCCCCCCACCCATGTTGATGAAATCAGCACGGGCTAGCACCGACACATCACTGGGCCCAAAGGGCGTTCCAAAATTTGATTGGCTGATAACACAAGTCAGTCAAAGTTATGATCAAATGGAAAATGTCAGCTTCAACGGAAGGCTCTATACTACTAGTGATGGCCTAAGCTAGCTACCTGGTCGCAGCTATAATGTATGTCCCACAACGTTAGGAGGACTCCCTTCTGAGGAGGCCTTTTAAGGTTAAACCACCTGAGGTAAGCCCATGGTTCTGGCTCAACAAAGCAAAGACTGACGGTCCTGGAGTGGCCTAGATCTGGAATAAAGACAAGGGCCACACATGGCCTAGCTCTGGCTGACAGGAGGCCAGCTGTGCCAGCGTTCGGGCCAAGATCACTTGCTGTGTGTGTGTGTGCACCATGAAGCTTTTATTAGGCTACTAAGTTTGTGCTTGTGAACCTACAACTTCCAGAAGTGTTGCATTGACAGATGCGTCAAGATCACACTTCATCTATATATACACAGCAAAAACTCCAGTGTTATATTAACTCTCCTGGGAGTTTATTTTAAACCACACTTAAAAGTGTTAAAATAAAGGTACATTAAAATCTCAATCTCATGAGCCCATTTAAAGCAAACATTGATCACCATAATGGTGACTTATTTTTTTTATTGTCTCCTTCAGTGATTCTGCTTGTTAACATCAGGTGTCTTCAATAAGGGTAAATCATCACTTAATGATTAATTGTAACTTAAGTATATCTTAATAATAACTTTAACACTGCTTCAGTGTTATTTTAACTCTCTTAGGGGCTGTTTATACAACATCGTTTTCAACGTTAAACTTTTTACATTCATTTACGACAATGGCGCTTTGGGTACCTGAAAACGCAAACGTTTGAAAATGGGTATCAAAGTGTACGTTTTTGAAAACGGTCTCCTCGAAAACAATCAAAATGTGAATCTCTGAATATGATGACGTCATGGACATGCATTTTATGTGTTCACTCGGAAAACTCAAAGGACAGAATTCTCCGTTTTAAGCATAACTGGGTTGTAACAACCAGACAAAAAGAAAAGGTAGTCAGGTGTATATCTGATGGTGTTGGTTATTTTTCGACATAATCATCATTTGACCTGAATGACTGAACTAATTTATAGTGTAATCTCTTATTTACCTAATTGATTACAGCATCACTGTGATTCTACAGGACAAGATCAAGCATCAAGCAAACTCTTTCATTAAGAGTGTTTAATTGTGTTAGAGAGACTTTAAATAGTACTTTATAGAGTGCAGACTGATTCAGAGCAGCTTCACTGGGATCAAGAGAAAAATAATGATGCAAACAGATTTTCCTGACTCCTGTAAAGACAATGGAGTCATTATTCAGATCAATTCAGTTCAGTGGTGATTTGGTTCAATAACTGTGTAAGGTTAATCAATTATGAAATGAGTTGAATTCAGATAAGCATAAAACGTACTCGGTTACTAACATAACCTTGGTTCCCTGAGAGTAGGGAACGAGTATTGCGTAGCTATATGCAGTGGGAAAACTCCTTTTCTCGAGAATATTGAAGATGTTAATTTAAAACGCAGTGCAGCTGCACAGCCAGCACAATGCAGAGCGGTCTAGCACGCTGATTAGCTGGGCTGCGGTAACTGCACGAACCTATGGCGAAGCAGTGAAGAAGCGCAACCTATCCGAACGCTTCCTGCGTTGCGTGCGCCAGAATGGGCGTAGCTGCTGACTATATTAGCGGCCCATCTCGCCATAGGAATCAGGTTAAATCAACTCAAGCGACAGACCTGAAGTGCAGCTTAATAGCATGGCTGGCTACGAAATACTCTCAGGGGACCGAGGTTACTTTAGCAACCGAGTTAGTAATCATGCATGAAGGGCCCACAAGTCGGGACGAGGGTGCCAAATTGTTTTTTTCGCCTGTGTGAGGAGGTCCTTCCTCAGCGGTACAGGCCATGGTGAGGCCTCTGTCAGCTGTGCCAACTCGGGAAACCATGTGTGGGTGTTCTAGAGGGGAGCTATCAGAAGGATCACACATTATTGTTTCCTGATCCGCTCGATGACCTGAGGGAGCATTACGACTGGGGGAAATGCATAAAGGGGGAGGCTGGGCCATTGTGCTGAATGCCAGCGCATTGTGCTGAGGCTGAATGCCAGCGCATCCCTGTCCTTTGAGAAGAATATTGGGCAGTGAGAGTTGTCTTTTGAGGTGAAGAGGTCCACCTCTGCCTTGCCGAAGACACTCCAGATCATTTTAACTGACTGAGGGTGAAGAGTTTTTCTGTTAGATTGGTGTCGTGTTTTTAAAAAGTAAAGTAAATATTACTTATTTATTAACTAAGGTAATAACTAATGATCTTCGCAACAGAAGTGAATCAATCAAAACTAACTTTAGCTGGGCCATAACTTTATTCCTAATGCTTTTTTAAAGCCTAAACAGTCTGTTACGGTAATTTCTATTATAACTATAAAGCTGCTTTGAAACAATCCATACTGTTAAAAGCCCTTTATAAATGAAGGTGACTTGACTTGACTTGAAGTGACCATTCCCCTGGGGGAACATTGTCTCAAGATAGCATATCTGCACGCTGGTTCAGAATGCCTGGTGTGTGTGCCGCTGTCAGCGAGCGCAGGTTAGCGTGAGCCCATAAAAGAAGGTGTTTGGCCATGGTGTACAAGTTGTTGGACCTGAGACCGCCCTGGCGATTTATGTAAGACACCACTGGCATCTTGTCCATCCAAACCAAGACGTGGTGTCCCACCAGGCTTGGGAGGAAGGTTTTCAGGGCTAGAAAAACTACTCTCATTTCGAGGCAGTTGATATGTAGGCGCTTCTCTGAGCTCGACCAGAGGTCAGAGGCTGGCCTGCACTCGCACAGAGCTCCCTAACCTGAGTTGGAGGCATCTGTCGAAATCACCTTTCTTCTTGAGACCACACCCATATTTACACCAGACTGGTACCAGCTGGTGTTTTTTCCACGGGGCCAGGGCTTTGATACAGCCGTGGCTCACCCTGATGCCTAAGTGGCCAGCGCTCTTGATTGGGGAGTCCAGGAAGGTTGCCCTGTCTGCATCCTTGATCTCAGTCAGGTTTAGCCAGAGAATGGGTCGCTGTCGAGGGCCCTCAGCAGGAACCATTCGTCGAGGCGGCGAGATCTTCGACGGCCTTGGTGAGGACGTGGAGAAGATCAGAGTCCGAACTCGCTCTGGCGCCACCAGCACCTGAATGAGAAGGGGGGGGGGGGGGGGGGGGGGATATCATCAATACATTGGCTGCATTGATGCAGCCAATGTCAAGCTGTCATCATGTTCCTCCTCTGATCCGCCGAACGAGACGAGGTCGGCCGCTTCGTTGGAGGGGCGCTGGTCTGTTTTCGTGAACAGGACAGGTGAAGGGTCTCTCTTCGGAGAGAGTAAGGCACGCAGGGACGTGGGCAGCGTAGGCTCGCTCATCTCAAAACACTCAGGCATCCTCTGAGTTTCTTCCTTCCTCGTCGTGGCCGTCTGAGGCATGCAGATGCGTCCTGCACACCGAGCAGTCGGCGCGTGACATTTGAAACAACAACAAATTTTGCTCTTTCAGAGTGACGCCGCAGTGAGCACTTGAGATAGCTTTTGGCGCACTTCGGCGCACACGACACAGGAAGCGTTCTGATAGGTTGTGCTTCCTCACCGCTTCGCCATAGGTTCGTGCAGTTACCGAAGCCCAGCCTATCAGCGTGCTAGACAGCTCTGCATTGTGCTGACTGTGCAGCTGCACTGCATTTTAAATTAATGGCTTCAATATTCTCGAGAAAAGGAGTTTTCCCACTGCGTATAGCTACGGACGTTCTCGAAAGGGACCAATAGTGTAGGCCTAGTGATTCAGCATTGTAATCTAGCTTTTCCCAAAGTTTGTTCATTTTTGCGATTGTCCCCTCTATGGCTGGGTTTGCATGATTTGTTTTATAGTATTTATTAATGATTTTAAATGTGAAGGAACGAGTGATAGTTTACTAGTTTGTGGTTCCTGGTTTTGTATATTTTGTAATATGTACCTGTAAGAATGGGATGTAAATCTATGCTAAATCATCTCATTTTAAAGGTGCCCTAGAATGTTTTTTTTTATTATTTTATAATGTTTCCTGGGTTACCCTTATAATGTTAGTATGTTTTTTAGATAAAAAATAATCATAATTTAGAAATAAATGGCATTTTTCCTAGCCTGCTTTTAGCCTCTGATTTGAACACTCTGTTTGAAGGGGCGTGTCTCTGTGGGATTCAGTGTAACCGCGGCCACTGCTGTGATTGGCTGACATGCTTGCATATGAAATAGCAACGCATTACATGTGAAACTCTCTCCCGAATACTTGTACTACTGCTATTATACGTTTTTACTATAACAGCTATCGAGATTAACGAATCGTGAGATGTTTTTAAAGTATTTAGATCTATTCCCATCACATAAAATGTTGCCGTGATGAGCATTGAGCAGATGACAGTGTTGATCGCGAGAATGAAGATCTTATCAGTGCAAAGCAGTTTCTGCACTCTCTCTCTGCTTTCACCAATGCAAACACGATGATGTAAATACAGTAAGAGCTTCGTTGTGCAGTAACGTGCGTCATTGATTTCATAACGAGTTTGGCAAGTGTCCAGATAAACTCGCGCTGTGTGGAAAGATTGTTCTTTGATCGCTTTCTGTATATAATTTGTTCACAAATTAAATACGATTATTTTCATCCTACTAAAAGAAACGATGTGAAGCTGATATTTTAGTCACTGGCTTGACTTACTGATGCATAAACAGTATTGAACGATTTTGACAGAAAGATTACCTGTCTGAACTTGAACAATTACACATCAGAAAGTGTTGCTTGGTAGCTCGATCCGAGGCCAGCTCTGTATTGGCCCAAGTTGAGGAAACACTCGGTGAAATGTTTGGAAATTTCCAGAGAAAATAAAATTAACCCATTGTTTCTTCAGAGGCTCAGATGAAGGAACTAAAAAATACTTTTGTGTTCATGTGTACATCCACATTGAGCAACTGCCATGCTTCGGCTGCGCAAATCCGCCTGGCATTGAGGGCTGGCATTATGCAAATATTTGGAGGCGTACATATTAATGATTCCGATTATTGCGTCACAGTCGGTATTGTGTGGAGAACCGACCGTTTTTCAGGGGTGTTTTTCATAAACGTGAATTAAATGAGAACGCGAAAACAGTCCAGTTTGAGATTCACTCTATGTCATGTCCATGCACTGAACTCTTGTTATTTGACTATACCAAGTTAAATTCAATTTTGAACTATAGGTCACCTTTAAATGATTATTGAAAGTCATGAAATTATGTGATTTTATGCTCAGATAAGATGATTAAAAATGTATTCCAGTGATTAAATTGAATCACTTTTGTGGGGTATTTTTCTAAATATTTTACTGTCCACATTAAAATGAAATGTCTGACTACATTCAGCTCCCGACGAGCTGGATGGCCTTGCATGGCTGACACTGCCATCGGTGTATGAATGAGTGAATGAATGGGTGAATGTGAGGCAATATGTAAAGCGCTTTGGTGGCCATTGGGTCTGTGAAAGCGCTATATAAATGCAGTCTATTTACCATTTACATTCATGTTTTGTTGGGATTTATTTAATGAATGTCTTGAATTTTGGCGTACGCATGGTTTTATAAATCGGAAAACTGTTGTGCAGCACGGACTTTTAGGTTGAAAACTACGTAAAGTTTAATACATGACATACATGCTGTTCACTCAGGTTTTCCTGACCGGTTCCTATCCATAATTCATTTAAAGACTGTGATTTATTACGGTTTTAAAGTGTATTTGTGTTCTAAAAAGCATTTAAACTAAATTAACTAACTCTCCTAGTATTTCTGGCGCTTTACTCTACAGTCTTATTAGTTAACAGCTAGATCTCTGGTGTTATATATCGTGCTACTGGCTTTATACAAACTGTTAATAATGTACTTTTAGTCTAGAAAGATTTTGAATTGAGATGATTGTGGACTTTAGGAGAAACCCCCCTGCACTCCCCCCTCTCACTATCATGAAACAGCACTGTGGAAGCATTCAGGTTCCTGCTCAATACTATCTTTCAGGACCTGAAGTGGGACAATCACATTGACTCCATTGACAAAAAGGCCCAGCAGAGACTGTCCTTCCTTCACCAGCGGATGAAGTTCAACCTGTGACAGGAGCTGCTGATACAATTCTACTCTGCAGTCTCTGAATCCTCTGCACTTCTATGACTGTCTGGTTCAGCTCAGCTATCAGATCTCAGATAGTCTGCTGAGCGAATCACTGGTACACCCTTCCCCACTCTCCAACAACTGCACTCATCCAGAGTGAGTAAAAGAGCTGGCAGAATCACCCTGGAGCCCTCACACCCAGTAGCACCTCATTCTAGTACACGAAATCCAGGGGGTGGAGTTGGATCCAGATCTAAGGGGTGGAGATGGGTAGGATTAGGGGTGGGGTTAGAGATCAGGGGTTGGAGATGGGTAGGATTAGGGGTGGGGTTAGAGATCAGGGGATGGAGATGGGTAGGATTAGGGGTGGGGTTAGAGATCAGGGGTTGGAGATGAGTAGGATTATGGGTGGGGTTAGAGATCAGGGGTCGGAGATGGGTAGGATTATGGGTGGGGTTAGAGATCAGGGGTTGGAGATGAGTAGGATTATGGGTGGGGTTAGGGATCAGGGGGCGGAGATGAGTAGGATTATGGGTGGGGTTAGAGATCAGGGGTTGGAGATGGGTAGGATTATGGGTGGGGTTAGAGATCAGGGGTGGGAGATGAGTAGGATTAGGGGTAGGGTTAGAGATCAGGGGTTGGAGATGGGTAGGATTATGGGTGGGGTTAGAGATCAGGGGGTGGAGATGAGTAGGATTATGGGTGGGGTTAGAGATCAGGGGTTGGAGATGAGTAGGATTATGGGTGGGGTTAGAGATCAGGGGTTGGAGATGAGTAGGATTATGGGTGGGGTTAGGGATCAGGGGGCGGAGATGAGTAGGATTATGGGTGGGGTTAGGGATCAGGGGGCGGAGATGGGTAGGTTTAGGGTATATGTAAGGTGAGAGGAGTTGAATCTGGATCCAACTCCTTCCCCTGGATTTCGTGTTCTGCAGTGAGGACCATCTCCTCACACCAAGGCCACTTCCTCTTTGAACTGTTGCCGTCTGGTCGGCACTACAGAGCACTGAGCAACAGAACGGCCAGGAACAGTTTCTTCCCTCAGGCAATCCACCTCATGAACAGTTAATGCCTCCACTTAGCAATAAACATGTGCAATACTTAAACACGATTTATACATTGATTTATTTAACACACCACATTTCTTCTTTACATTTGCTTGCATTTGTACAAACATACCTGTACATACCATCTATTGTCTATTTTTGTGTATATTGTTTTTGTTGTTTTTTAATCTATTTTTTTTGTAAATTGTGTATTTTACTTATTATTTTTTTATTATTTATATGATCTGTGTCCTGTCACTGTTTGTACTGTGGAAGCTTCTGTCACCAAAACAAATTCCTTATATGTGCAAACATACCTGGCAATAAAGCTCTTTCTGATTCTGACAAAAACTGTACAAGACATGTATCAAAATATCATAGACTGACAAATCTATTTAAAGAGCTTTTTATGTAGATAATATGTGTGATGATAAACCAGTGTGTGAGAGCCAGTGTAAACCACTGAAGCGAGAGTGATGATGTGTGACAGTGGTCATGTGATCATGAACCTTGTGTAGAAGCTGCTGCTGTAGTTCGGCTTGATGTCTTCTCAGAGTTTGATCTGCTGACTGGAGTCAGTGTTGTTGAAGAGACTGGAGCTGCAGAAGATGAATGTTCAGACGCATCACCTGTAGGACATTAACATCATATCTTCACATTGATCATAACATGCAGTTTGTGTTCAATCATCACAGCTTACACTGTAAAAAAAGATTAGTTGACTCAACTAAGTCAAGTCATCTTTTTGCTTTGACTGAGTTAATTTGAGTCAACTTATAGTGTCAAGTTTATTACACTTCAAAACAAGAATTGATGCAACATGCAGTCTGTTGAATCAACTTCCTGTATCAAGTAATGTGGACTGGAAAACATTACTTAAGAGAAGTAATGATTAAACTTTTGAACCAAGAAGATGGTTGAACTTATGTTGGTAAATGGACTGCATTTATATAGTGCTTTAAACAGACCCATGGCCACCAAAGCGTTTTACACATTGCCTCGCATTCACCCATTGGTGATTGCATTCATACTGATGGCGGTGTCAGCCATGCAAGGCGCCATCCAGCTCGTCGGGAGCAGCTGGGGTTAGGTGTCTTGCTCATGGACACCTCGACACTTGGTCAGGTGGAACCGGGGATTGAACTACCAACCTTCCGGTTTGTAGACAACCTACATGAACCAGTGACTACGTTTACATGCAGCCAAATTTCGGGTTATGGTCGGGTTAAGGTCACTATTCGGGTTTCTGAAACATTAGGGATAACCCGTTTACATGCGTGAGCAGAGAGAGTAACTCCTGTATACATGGAATTGCAATATCCCGATGTAAACGCGACGCGCGGTTAGCGTCTGGACGTACGGACAACCTTAAGACGCAATATGCGTCATTTCCGATTCTTCTTCCTGTATCCAAAGACAACAACAACAGCAGCACGCGGATAATGAATAGTTCGGGGCAGATAGCGATCACCTTTGTTTGCGCTTTGGTGCTGGTAACGTTACTGACCTCGCTCCAAAGGTACGCTGTGCTGCGTCTCGCCATGTTTACTTCCGGTATACTGCACGCGGGTTTTTGTATGCGCCGAGAAGTTTCTCTACTCAAAAGACCAAGATTCCTTGCGAATAGAACATGCGCAGAACACAAATCACTATGGGGATATGCCGATGCGCGTTTACATGACCAAAAATTCGGGTTAGAAAAGGGGTACCCCAGGTATAATATCCCGGTTTTTAAAATCCGGGATATGAGCATATTCGGGTTTTTGCCGGTGTTTACATGGCCGTTCGCGACCGGGTTATTGCTAATATCCCGGTTTTTAACGGGTTATTGGCTGCATGTAAACGTAGTCACTGAGCCACTGCCGCTCGGATTTTATCAAGTTAGGGCAACATTATTATTATTTTCTCATGCTCTATTACCAAGTTACTTGAGTTTACAGAAATTACTAGATTTCAAAAATGTAAGCAAACTAATATCTACAAAGAATCTACATGAGAATTGAGAATTGTAAACAACACTGTAAAAATTTGCTATAAAAAAACAGCCAAATTTTACAGTATCATGCTGTTTTCCATTAAAACAGCAATATACCGTAGAAAAAATGCATTCGGGGTGATATTTGTCGTTTTCGAGAAAGTAGCCTACAGGAATATACTGTGAATTAACAGTGCTCAAAGTCGACATTCAGAGGATGTGTTCAAAATCATATCCTATACCCTCATTCACTATTCCCTACATTAGTTCACTAATATAGTCCACTTGACTGAGTGAATAATTCAGTTAATGTTCTAAGTTAATTGAGACCCTGATGAACACCTGCTGTTAACAATCAGAATCACTGAAGGAAATAGGAACACGAAGAACAGAAAAAGACGAAATCAAGATAAAAGACATTAAATCTTAGCAAAAGATCTCAGCAGAGGAGGATTAAACATCTCCACAAACAGCATTACCAGCTTCACTTATTACTAACCAGACTGACTTTATTTCTGTCAGACGTCTACAGAACGTTCTTATTAAAAGGTGACAGAGGTTTAGATGTCATTTTATTTTAATTTGATGTTACCATAATGGTGATCAGTGATTGCTTTAGTTAGGCTCTTGACCCTTGACTTTTGAACATTAGTTGTTATTTCGCTGCTGTAGCTGTGTCTTTAAAATACATTAGCTATGGCACAAAGCTGAAGACAACAGGATGACAATGACTGTTTGTTAATAGTCACAATAATCATATAACGGTCTGATTTCCTGATCTCTTTTGCTGCCTAAAGTTGTTAAATGGTTGATGTCTTGTAGTTTTGATTTTGTTGTCATTGTGATTTTACAGATTGAGATCTATCGGGGATTTGACGTCCAGAAAATATGAATGGTTTTAAAAAGGTTATACTCCGAACTTCTTGATCAGCCAGACACACAGGCATCAATAATTGGTCTATGAATCTCAACAATGCAAATCTCAAACACTGTGAGGTTACACTTTTAGCTCACTGTGACTCACATTGTGATCATATGGAGAGATCACTGTGAGATCACCGTGTTGACTGGGAGTGTAAATGAAAATAAATCTGGCCTTGTATTTGTAAAAAAAATAAAAAAAATAAAAAAACAGATTTGCTCCAAACTCACCAGTTTTGATTGTAATATTCAGGCATCTCTATTTCCTCTGGGTGTTTCGAGTCCTTCCTCCCTGCAGAATAAAAGCATTGCCTGACCTCTCGTGTGTGTTTATCATGACTGCAGATCAGGGCCTGAAATTAACACCCGACCACCTGCCAAATGCGGGTGAATTTTGCTATTGGCGGGTAACACTGTCAATCTACCTGCCACATTGGCGGGTAGCCAATGAGAATTGAGTGATTCATTAGGTTTTTTTTTTACGTTTTCATTTTCATTGCGTTGGACCTTAGCTGTAATGTGGCGGCACATTACTGGGGTAAAAAGGCCAGCTGAAACAAGCAACCAACAAAAAGATGAGGATGAGTCAAAGAAAAGTAAAAGAAGACATTTTAAAACAAAGTGGTCAATTGGCGACAACGGCAAGGTTCGTGAACGGCTGATTTATGACAGCGACTGTTGTTTCGTAACGTTCATGCGATCAGAAAGAAGATGAGGCCCTTTTCTGACTACGTTTGGATGTGCCAGTATTGAACTGTTGGTGAGATGGGATGAGATAATGTAACGCTGACGTAGGCTCCAGAACAATGACAGTTGCACAGATGTGTGCGTGTGCAACTGTAGTACATGTTGGGAGTTGGGAACCGGTGAGAAAATGTCCGGTACGCCGGTAACTTTACCAGTAATAATATTAATTTAGTTCTGCTTAACGGTTCCTGAACGCTGTAACTAAAAGCTGTCAGGACCTAGCTGTCTACGTGACTAAATCAGCCATCAACACAGCCGCGGGTGATTTGTTTAACGTTACATACGAGCTGCGGTAGGTCTATAGATCTGTTGTGCGTGTGTGTGTCAAAATCAATGAATAAAAAGATTTTTTTTAAATGTATATTCTAAGAGTTATTATTACTTATATTGATTTCGTTAATAACTTGACAGCACTTAAATGTGTACAAGTTAAAGAACAATATTGTGAAATTCCCGTTTTTCACCTATGAAAATGAGGCAAAAAAAAAAAAAGGCTGGTAAAAAGTCTCTGTGGCAGGTGAATTTTGATATCCACCTGCCACAGTGGCTGGTGGCCAAAAAAGTTAACTTCAGGCCCTGCTGCAGATGTTCAGTGTGTGTGTTTATCATGACTGCAGATGTTCAGTGTGTGTGTTTATCATGACTGCAGATGTTCAGTGTGTGTGTTTATCATGACTGCAGATGTTCAGTGTGTGTGTTTATCATGACTGCAGATGTTCAGTGTGTGTGTTTATCATGACTGCAGATGTTCAGTGTGTGTGTTTATCATGACTGCAGATGTTCAGTGTGTGTGTTTATCATGACTGCAGATGTTCAGTGTGTGTGTTTATCATGACTGCAGATGTTCAGTGTGTGTGTTTATCATGACTGCAGATGTTCAGTGTGTGTGTTTATCATGACTGCAGATGTTCAGTGTGTGTGTTTATCATAATTGCAGATGTTCAGATCAGATGAGTGTGAATCTTCAGATTGTGTGCGGCTCAAACTCACCAGCTCTTCTTGCACAGATGATCTGAAGAAGAATCACAGTAGGAGCAGCAAACACTGCGATCTCAACAATACTCACAATCACTGCAGGAAACATGAGAGGAAGAAGAGAAACTGTACATGACTGAAGTCAAGGGTCTTCATCTATCAACAGTTATTGATGAAGCATTTACAGACTGACTGATAGTGTAATGTTATAAAGCTGTCAGTATAAATGAACGTGTCGTACCTCTGTATAATAATCCAGCAGTTTCTGATGCTGTATCAGCTGGATCTGTGGATCACGTCTGTTAGTTCAGTTCAACACATAATGCCACATCTACACAACATCATCATCACATAATGCCACATATACACAACATCATCAACACATAATGCCACATCTACACAACATCATCAACACATAATGCCACATCTACACAACATCATCATCACATAATGCCACATCTACACAACATCATCATCACATAATACCACATCTACACAACATCATCATCACATAATACCACATCTACACAACATCATCAACACATAATACCACATCTACACAACATCATCAACACATAATGCCACATCTACACAACATCATCAACACATAATGCCACATCTACACAACATCATCAACACATAATGCCACATCTACACAACATCATCAACACATAATGCCACATCTACACAACATCATCAACACATAATACCACATCTACACAACATCATCAACACATAATGCCACATCTACACAACATCATCAACACATAATGCCACATCTACACAACATCATCAACACATAATGCCACATCTACACAACATCATCAACACATAATGCCACATCTACACAACATCATCAACACATAATGCCACATCTACACAACATCATCATCACATAATGCCACATCTACACAACATCATCAACACATAATGCCACATCTACACAACATCATCAACACATAATGCCACATCTACACAACATCATCAACACATAATGCCACATCTACACAACATCATCAACACATAATGCCACATCTACACAACATCATCAACACATAATGCCACATCTACACAACATCATCAACACATAATGCCACATCTACACAACATCATCAACACATAATGCCACATCTACACAACATCATCAACACATAATGCCACATCTACACAACATCATCAACACATAATGCCACATCTACACAACATCATCATCACATAATGCCACATCTACACAACATCATCAACACATAATGCCACATCTACACAACATCATCATCACATAATGCCACATCTACACAACATCATCAACACATAATGCCACATCTACACAACATCATCAACACATAATGCCACATCTACACAACATCATCAACACATAATGCCACATCTACACAACATCATCAACACATAATGCCACATCTACACAACATCATCAACACATAATGCCACATCTACACAACATCATCATCACATAATGCCACATCTACACAACATCATCAACACATAATGCCACATCTACACAACATCATCAACACATAATGCCACATCTACACAACATCATCAACACATAATGCCACATCTACACAACATCATCATCACATAATGCCACATCTACACAACATCATCAACACATAATGCCACATCTACACAACATCATCAACACATAATGCCACATCTACACAACATCATCAACACATAATGCCACATCTACACAACATCATCAACACATAATGCCACATCTACACAACATCATCAACACATAATGCCACATCTACACAACATCATCAACACATAATGCCACATCTACACAACATCATCATCACATAATGCCACATCTACACAACATCATCATCACATAATGCCACATCTACACAACATCATCAACACATAATGCCACATCTACACAACATCATCAACACATAATGCCACATCTACACAACATCATCAACACATAATGCCACATCTACACAACATCATCAACACATAATGCCACATCTACACAACATCATCATCACATAATGCCACATCTACACAACATCATCAACACATAATGCCACATCTACACAACATCATCAACACATAATGCCACATCTACACAACATCATCAACACATAATGCCACATCTACACAACATCATCAACACATAATGCCACATCTACACAACATCATCATCACATAATGCCACATCTACACAACATCATCAACACATAGTGCCACATCTACACAACATCATCAACACATAATGCCACATCTACACAACATCATCAACACATAATGCCACATCTACACAACATCATCAACACATAATGCCACATATACACAACATCATCAACACATAATGCCACATCTACACAACATCATCAACACATAATGCCACATATACACAACATCATCAACACATAATGCCACATCTACACAACATCATCATCACATAATGCCACATCTACACAACATCATCAACACATAATGCCACATCTACACAACATCATCATCACATAATGCCACATATACACAACATCATCAACACATAATGCCACATCTACACAACATCATCATCACATAATGCCACATCTACACAACATCATCAACCCATAATGCCACATCTACACAACATCATCATCACATAATGCCACATCTACACAACATCATCAACACATAATGCCACATCTACACAACATCATCAACACATAATGCCACATCTACACAACATCATCAACCCATAATGCCACATCTACACAACATCATCAACACATAATGCCACATCTACACAACATCATCATCACATAATGCCACATCTACACAACATCATCAACCCATAATGCCACATCTACACAACATCATCATCACATAATGCCACATCTACACAACATCATCATCACATAATACCACATCTACACAACATCATCAACACATAATACCACATCTACACAACATCATCAACACATAATGCCACATCTACACAACATCATCAACACATAATGCCACATCTACACAACATCATCAACACATAATGCCACATCTACACAACATCATCAACACATAATACCACATCTACACAACATCATCAACACATAATGCCACATCTACACAACATCATCAACACATAATGCCACATCTACACAACATCATCAACACATAATGCCACATCTACACAACATCATCAACACATAATGCCACATCTACACAACATCATCAACACATAATGCCACATCTACACAACATCATCATCACATAATGCCACATCTACACAACATCATCAACACATAATGCCACATCTACACAACATCATCAACACATAATGCCACATCTACACAACATCATCAACACATAATGCCACATCTACACAACATCATCAACACATAATGCCACATCTACACAACATCATCAACACATAATGCCACATCTACACAACATCATCAACACATAATGCCACATCTACACAACATCATCAACACATAATGCCACATCTACACAACATCATCAACACATAATGCCACATCTACACAACATCATCAACACATAATGCCACATCTACACAACATCATCATCACATAATGCCACATCTACACAACATCATCAACACATAATGCCACATCTACACAACATCATCATCACATAATGCCACATCTACACAACATCATCAACACATAATGCCACATCTACACAACATCATCAACACATAATGCCACATCTACACAACATCATCAACACATAATGCCACATCTACACAACATCATCAACACATAATGCCACATCTACACAACATCATCAACACATAATGCCACATCTACACAACATCATCATCACATAATGCCACATCTACACAACATCATCAACACATAATGCCACATCTACACAACATCATCAACACATAATGCCACATCTACACAACATCATCAACACATAATGCCACATCTACACAACATCATCATCACATAATGCCACATCTACACAACATCATCAACACATAATGCCACATCTACACAACATCATCAACACATAATGCCACATCTACACAACATCATCAACACATAATGCCACATCTACACAACATCATCAACACATAATGCCACATCTACACAACATCATCAACACATAATGCCACATCTACACAACATCATCAACACATAATGCCACATCTACACAACATCATCATCACATAATGCCACATCTACACAACATCATCATCACATAATGCCACATCTACACAACATCATCAACACATAATGCCACATCTACACAACATCATCAACACATAATGCCACATCTACACAACATCATCAACACATAATGCCACATCTACACAACATCATCAACACATAATGCCACATCTACACAACATCATCATCACATAATGCCACATATACACAACATCATCAACACATAATGCCACATCTACACAACATCATCAACACATAATGCCACATCTACACAACATCATCAACACATAATGCCACATCTACACAACATCATCATCACATAATGCCACATCTACACAACATCATCAACACATAATGCCACATCTACACAACATCATCAACACATAATGCCACATCTACACAACATCATCATCACATAATGCCACATCTACACAACATCATCAACACATAATGCCACATCTACACAACATCATCAACACATAATGCCACATCTACACAACATCATCAACACATAATGCCACATCTACACAACATCATCAACACATAATGCCACATCTACACAACATCATCATCACATAATGCCACATCTACACAACATCATCAACACATAGTGCCACATCTACACAACATCATCAACACATAATGCCACATCTACACAACATCATCAACACATAATGCCACATCTACACAACATCATCAACACATAATGCCACATATACACAACATCATCAACACATAATGCCACATCTACACAACATCATCAACACATAATGCCACATATACACAACATCATCAACACATAATGCCACATCTACACAACATCATCATCACATAATGCCACATCTACACAACATCATCAACACATAATGCCACATCTACACAACATCATCATCACATAATGCCACATATACACAACATCATCAACACATAATGCCACATCTACACAACATCATCATCACATAATGCCACATCTACACAACATCATCAACCCATAATGCCACATCTACACAACATCATCATCACATAATGCCACATCTACACAACATCATCAACACATAATGCCACATCTACACAACATCATCAACACATAATGCCACATCTACACAACATCATCAACCCATAATGCCACATCTACACAACATCATCAACACATAATGCCACATCTACACAACATCATCATCACATAATGCCACATCTACACAACATCATCAACCCATAATGCCACATCTACACAACATCATCATCACATAATGCCACATCTACACAACATCATCAACACATAATGCCACATCTACACAACATCATCAACACATAATGCCACATCTACACAACATCATCAACCCATAATGCCACATCTACACAACATCATCAACACATAATGCCACATCTACACAACATCATCATCACATAATGCCACATCTACACAACATCATCAACACATAATGCCACATCTACACAACATCATCAACACATAATGCCACATCTACACAACATCATCAACACATAATGCCACATCTACACAACATCATCAACACATAATGCCACATCTACACAACATCATCAACACATAATGCCACATCTACACAACATCATCAACCCATAATGCCACATCTACACAACATCATCATCACATAATGCCACATATACACAACATCATCAACACATAATGCCACATCTACACAACATCATCAACACATAATGCCACATCTACACAACATCATCAACCCATAATGCCACATCTACACAACATCATCATCACATAATGCCACATCTACACAACATCATAAACCCATAATGCCACATCTACACAACATCATCAACACATAATGCCACATCTACACAACATCATCAACACATAATGCCACATCTACACAACATCATCAACACATAATGCCACATATACACAACATCATCAACACATAATGCCACATCTACACAACATCATCAACACATAATGCCACATCTACACAACATCATCAACACATAATGCCACATCTACACAACATCATCATCACATAATGCCACATCTACACAACATCATCAACACATAATGCCACATCTACACAACATCATCAACACATAATGCCACATCTACACAACATCATCAACACATAATGCCACATATACACAACATCATCAACAGATAATGCCACATATACACAACATCATCAACACATAATACCACATCTACACAACATCATCATCACATAATGCCACATCTACACAACATCATCAACACATAATGCCACATATACACAACATCATCAACACATAATACCACATCTACACAACATCATCATCACATAATACCACATCTACACAACATCATCAACACATAATGCCACATCTACACAACATCATCAACACATAATGCCACATCTACACAACATCATCAACACATAATGCCACATCTACACAACATCATCAACACATAATGCCACATCTACACAACATCATCAACACATAATGCCACATCTACACAACATCATCAACACATAATGCCACATATACACAACATCATCAACACATAATGCCACATATACACAACATCATCAACACATAATGCCACATCTACACAACATCATCATCACATAATGCCACATCTACACAACATCATAAACACATAATGCCACATCTACACAACATCATCAACACATAATGCCACATCTACACAACATCATCAACACATAATGCCACATCTACACAACATCATCAACACATAATGCCACATCTACACAACATCATCAACACATAATGCCACATCTACACAACATCATCATCACCTAATGCCACATCTACACAACATCATCAACACATAATGCCACATATACACAACATCATCAACACATAATGCCACATATACACAACATCATCAACACATAATGCCACATCTACACAACATCATCAACACATAATGCCACATCTACACAACATCATCATCACCTAATGCCACATCTACACATCATCATCAACACATAATGCCACATCTACACAACATCATAAACACATAATGCCACATCTACACAACATCATCAACACATAATGCCACATCTACACAACATCATCAACACATAATGCCACATCTACACAACATCATCAACACATAATGCCACATCTACACAACATCATCATCACATAATGCCACATCTACACAACATCATCAACACATAATGCCACATCTACACAACATCATCAACACATAATGCCACATCTACACAACATCATCAACACATAATGCCACATCTACACAACATCATCAACACATAATGCCACATCTACACAACATCATCAACACATAATGCCACATATACACAACATCATCAACACATAATGCCACATCTACACAACATCATCAACACATAATGCCACATCTACACAACATCATCATCACATAATGCCACATCTACACAACATCATCAACACATAATGCCACATCTACACAACATCATCAACACATAATGCCACATCTACACAACATCATCAACACATAATGCCACATCTACACAACATCATCATCACATAATGCCACATCTACACAACATCATAAACACATAATGCCACATCTACACAACATCATCAACACATAATGCCACATCTACACAACATCATCAACACATAATGCCACATATACACAACATCATCAACACATAATGCCACATCTACACAACATCATCATCACATAATGCCACATCTACACAACATCATAAACACATAATGCCACATCTACACAACATCATCATCACATAATGCCACATCTACACAACATCATAAACACATAATGCCACATCTACACAACATCATCAACACATAATGCCACATCTACACAACATCATCATCACATAATGCCACATCTACACAACATCATAAACACATAATGCCACATCTACACAACATCATCAACACATAATGCCACATCTACACAACATCATCAACACATAATGCCACATCTACACAACATCATCAACACATAATGCCACATCTACACAACATCATCATCACATAATGCCACATCTACACAACATCATAAACACATAATGCCACATCTACACAACATCATCAACACATAATGCCACATCTACACAACATCATCAACACATAATGCTGGAGCTTCACATCACAGAAGGAAGGAATATGTGCTCGAGTCTGTCATCATTATCTTCTTACTTCAATCTCAAGCCGTCAGGAGGAGAACGACTATCGCCATTGACCAAAAATAATCTATTTGATGCTTTATTCATTCACAGATATTCATGTTAAGTGAGGTTCTAGCACACTTGCATTTAAACATTGAGATGAGGAATATCTATTTATTGACGGCATCTAAAACATATAACGTTTCCTGTATGAAAACATTCAAATGCACAAATATTGAGGAATCCTTCGAGGTTGATGATGTGTGACAGTGGTCATGTGATCATGAACTGTGTGTCGGAGCTGCTGTAGTTCGTTCATACACACCTGGACTCAGAGAGTTTGCTGTGGTGTCTGGAGTCAGTGCTGTTGATGCAGTTGATGTTACAACTATTAAAAACAAGATGGAAACAGAAATATGATTACACAATATCAAGGCATTTCTTTGACAAACTGCTGTAGTGTAGAGCTGCTCCACATCAGTGTGACGCTCAGTTCTGGGGCTGGGATGACATACTAACATGGGATGAGTTGTGTTTAATAAATCCTCACTATGATTGTATTCATTTATCATAGGAGTGTCGTGAGTTACACTAGCTGTATATTATGATTATTTTGCATCAGACAACAGACTGTACAAGACCAGTTATATGTGTCAAAACTCACTGACAAATCTGACTAAAGAGCTTATTATGTAGATAATATGTGTTATGATAAACCAGTCTGAGAGTCAGTGTAAACCACTGAAGCGAGACTGATGATGTGTGACAGTGGTCATGTGATCATGAACCTTGTGTAGAAGCTGCTGCTGTAGTTCGGCTTGATGTCTTCTCAGAGTTTGATCTGCTGACTGGAGTCAGTGTTGTTGAAGAGACTGGAGCTGCAGAAGATGAATGTTCAGACGCATCACCTGTAGGACATTAACATCATATCTTCCCATTGATCATGACATGCAGTTTGTGTTCAATCATCACAGGTTACAGTGGCAGTAGTTGAGAAGAGAGAAGTTACTGTATCATTTATTCCTGGTTTATATGAGAGTGAAACAAAAATTAAACATAATTACCAAACATAAATTGGTAATTTATCATGTATGAAATAAATTGGGAATTATAAGGATTTTACATGCATGATTTGACCTCTAATATTTTACAATTGCCAAACGTATGAAGTCATCATAAAGAGTAGAGCCAGTCTGTGAAAGTTTTCACAAATCTGTCAGAAAAGAGTGTTTTCTCACCTGAATACTTGACAGTGTATCTGACTGAGGTCTTGAGTTGATTTCTGAGAGTAAGCTGACATCTCCACTCTCTGTTGTCATCTTCATTCAGGAGTGTTGTAGTCAGAGTGATGATGATACAGCGATATTGATCTGATGATGATAATATCTGATATCTGGAGTCTGTCTTCAGATCAACACCAGCCTGATTCACCCACAACAGCTCAACTCCCTCAGAACGAACCCGATCATCACAGGAGAATCCAGAATAGGAATACAACTGACAGGAGAGAGTCACAGAGCGGCCTGGACTGATCTCAGTCTGTGAGGATGAAGATGATGATGATGAAGATGATGAAGAAACTGAAACTGAACACAAGACACAAATTACAGACTCTTCAATCATCATCTGAGTTTAATAAAGAATCTGCCCTTTTTATATTGACCATATAATCATAAACTCACCATGAAGAACATGCAGATAAACACGTGCATCAGATACATGTTTCTGTCCGTTCACATATTGTCTGCAGGTGTAAGATCCAGAATCTTCTTCTGTGACGCTCTTGATGTTCAGAGAGCAGTCAGACTCCAGACTCAGTCTCTCATGTCTCTCTGTGTCTTTCTTCTTTATCCCTCCAGTAATCAGTTCAACTGCTGCTGAATGACTAAATCTGTTATAGGTCCATGATGTTGATTTGCAGTCAGGAAGAGCATTATTACAGGACAGACAGACATTTCCACCAGAACTGATGAACACATGATCATAATCCACTCCACTGGTGCCTGAAACACAGTAGATCTCAGTGATCATTATGATATTTATTAATACATTAAACCATAAACCATACCAGCATAACAAGCAGAAGATTCAAATCATACAGTCTTCTTCCAATAACGCGTTACAATAAGGGTATATGAATAATCATGTACTAATACCTGAATTAATACTTAATTCAACATGATCTAATGATAATTAAAAGCAGAGGTGTAAAGTCCAGGTTCAGAAAGTAAAAGTCCTCCTCAGTATTTTGTTCAATCACCTGGATTTGCTAATTAGCAGTTTTCCAGCCGGAGAGAGAACTAATTAGTGGAATAAACATATGGCAGGACTTTTACTTTCTGACCCCTGGACTTTACACCTCTGATTAAAAGCCTGAACTAATCATGAACCAATGAAGAGTTATCCTGAACTACGACTGGAGTCATAGGGTTGCCAACTCTCACGCATCTGGCGTGACACTCACGCTCTCAGCATCAATCTCACGCTCTCACGAACATGCAAGAAATGTCACACCAAAATCCATTTTTCTCCCCTCTCAATCCGTTAATTTTCTGTTGATGACTAGACCACAGCGTATTAATGACAGGAGAGGGGTTTAAGGCCCACAGCTGTAACATCAGCCTACAATGTCGTTCTCACTGTATTCTCTGATCGTTGATTCGCTGAAATTGAAAACCTTGCACCTGATACGTCAGTTGAGTGTGAAAAGTTCAGAGAGAGTTATAGGTTCGGAGTCGGAGCCACTGATGCAGGTTTGAAAGTTTGGATGACAATCAAGGTAAGCAGATAATAAATGGTGTGCCTTTTCACTGACAACTTTTGTTGTGAATTCGGGCCAAGAAGGTGTGGTTCAGACGATCACTGGAATGTTTCCATGTTACTAGTGAACTTGTCAATGAGTGAGTGAGTGTGTGTGTGTGTGTGTGTTCATGTTTATATTACATTGTGAGAACCAAATGTCCCCACAAGTATAGTAAAACCTGAATCCACCTACGCAGTCTTTACCAAATTGTAAATTTTTTGGGAATGCTTGGTTCAGGAAATGTGCTACCAGGATGGTGTGTCCATTAAAACACAGGGGTCCAATACTCAGTCCATAATCATTTATTATAACAGATGAATCAGGCCATAGAGTAGACTTGTAATCAGATATAGAGTTGTATGGTTTCTGTAAACAAATAAACAAACATAATCTTACATATAATTAACAGCATAGACCTTCAACTAATACATCAATAATCACATAATCCAATCCTAAACAATTCAACATCAAAACAGTAAGAAACATAAGAATCATAATCACATAGAACATTTCAGAATTAGACAAACAGAATCTCAGGAATTAACATCATGAAACAAATCAAAAGGGCACACACTTACATTGTCAGGAACACATCAACTCTTCAAAGGCTCTCATTAGGAGAGAAAGAAAGGACTATGGGTGCTTCTCATTTCTTATTTTTGCATCCTCGTTTCCTTTCCTCGCTTCCTTTCCTCGCGTCTCAGCTCCACCCCCTGTAGGACGCGAGGGAAGGCTGCAAGGAAAAAAAATGATGACGGAGGAATTGAATGAAAGCTTTTTTATACATTGGAATACTTGATCACTCGAGCGTCATTTCACTCCGTCATCAGCAGTGCTCAAAGGATCTGCCCTTATGTTGTTAAAGTTTGTTTATTTAAGAAATTCATAATAAATAATAATAAAGCAAGATACCTTGTTGAAATATGTGAGTTGTGTGGTTTATGTAAACTACAAAAGTAAAGTATAAATTCAATTGATTGTGACAGATGTGAAGGGGGAGGAGAATTGATACGTGCGTCATGTTTAGTCGATAAAACTCTTCCGCAAAGGGTACACCTGTGTATCCTCGCTCATAGCTCCTCTGGAAGCCTCCTCACTCCTCGATCCTCGCCTCCTCGCGGTGCAATTAGAGAATTGAGATGTCCTTCAAGATGGCTGAGCTCGATTGGTTTCCGGGTCATAGGATGGAGGACGGACATTTTTCATTTTTCAAGTCTATAAAACTCTAGCCTGGTAATACCAGACTCTGCTACTTCACTTTGCTTCGTACACAGAGTCTGGGATAGCATAATAGAGAAGTGTTTTCTCTCTCGCTAGGGGGCGCGTACTGAAGTTTAAAATCATTGGTTACCTGTAAGCCAATCAGATAAGTTTGTTTATGACGTATGTTATGCGCCGACACAGCCATCGAACCACAGACATCATGCATCGAACTCAAATCTATGATCGAACTTCCACTGTAAACACTTGATGATGCGAGCGAAATACCCGAGTGAACATGGCTGTAAACGACTCCCACGTCTACAAACAACACGAGCGCAGTCTTGCTCTCTCTCCCTCGCGCATATTCATAAAAATCAATCGACAAGATAGTAAGAGGTCGGAAGACCGCGGTTTCACGTGGAGTATCAAAAGGCTCCCCAGTTTCTCGCTGACGATCGGTAATAGTTGATAAATTAAACTTTTCCCAAAGGTAGTTGGGCCACAACATCACCTCCATTCAAAATGTTTAATACACACTCTTCGTGTTCGGGCTTCAGTTTGCTAATGCCGGGAATATTCTCCACAACAGAGCGAATTGCATCCGCGTCTCCATATCAGCGGTCGTTTTCGATTTCCCTGACCTAATCTTAAACACGGCGCTTACCGACTACGTCACGGCTTTCAGCCCGCCCTCTGTTCGTTGATTGGCCAGGCTGTTTTCAGGCCGGTGGAAAACAGAAAGATAGGCTGCTATCTCAGACTGACTACAGGAGCGAAATTAAATTAGCGGAAGTAGGAAGTCTGACGTAGTCAGGCTAATAAAACTCGTCAAAACTCTGCGAATCACAACAAGCGTATCGGTGAGAACACTCGTCTAAACAGCACACAGTTTAAACATCAGTCATTCTACGAAACGGGTGCCACTTCCACTTAGTAATTTTCCAAATGTTCATTAAGAACAAACTTATTTTTCAAATACTTACAACTTTAAAGATATGTTAATCCTCCAAAAAACATATTTTCCCACCTCAGGCACAAAATCCTTAATATCCTTTTTTATTCAGGCAAGGGAGTCTTTCTTGTACCACCCCGTCACGGACAATATGCAATATGTAAAACAAGAAATATATTTTTTTAAATCTAATGTTTTCCTAATAGTAAAATGCCCCCTTTTTAAGGTTGGTAAACACATTTTGGGACATTTTGTGCCTTATGCATCTCATCAAACGTTGCGGACCCAAATGGCACCAGTTTCGTAGAATGACTTGCATCAAATTTTTGACATTATTGATACATCTTTCAATCGTAATGCAACGGACCGGTCTACAGGACATAAATTAAGCCTTTAAATAAAAGGGTTATTGGGCTGTTTACACTGAAATACACAATAAAAGAGCGTACACAGCGACAGGAAATAGAAATGAACACAAAAGCTGCTGCACCCCCACTTCCTGTGTCTCTGGTTTGATTTGGTTTATCCATAAATGTTAATGAATGCATTAATTATCAAACATGTATAACATGTAGTGAAGGCTGCCGTTATTCATGTGTGAATCCATAATGACTCCAGTCGTAGTTCAGGATAACTCTTCATTGGTTCATGATTAGTTTGTGCTTTCAATAATTATTAGTTCATGTTGAATTAAGTATTAGTTCAGGTATTAGTACATGATTATTCATATACCCTTATTGTAAAGTGTTATCACTCTTTCTTCGCTTAAAGCAAACAACACACTCTCCAGAATAAACTATTAGTCTTTATCAGAGAGCTGTTCAAATCACTGACACACTCTTAATATGAAGATCATTCTTCATCATCAGATGTTTGAGTGACACTATGTCCAGTATCAGGAATAATACAGTATGATCTGTGTGTATCAATACACAACTCTGAGATCACAACGTGAATGTGTGCAAGAATAAACTGAGCATGTTCAAATCAACTCTTTCCAGACTAATTCCACTAAATGTGTTTAGAGAAAATACAGATTCCTTTACCTGTGAGAAGTGAAGAGAGAATGATCAGTCCCAGCAGACACAGATCACACTTATCAGACATTTCTGTTTCTGTCAGTCTTCCTCTTCATTAGATATAGTTACAGCTCTTTCTCTTCATTATATACAGTTACAGCTCCTCCTTTAAACATCATCAGCTCCTCCTGTGGTTGGTAACTTCCTCTGATCTCATCAACTGAGTGTTTAGTCCTGACTCTATGATACAGCTGAAGAAGCGATCAGAAAGATCTCTGGTGTGAAACTGTGTTGACTTTGAAAAGCTCTGGATCAGAAAGTGAGCTGAACTGTGGCATCCAGAAACCAAGTCCATAAAGAAGTATTATGTTTGACACTGAACAAAGTGCTTTGAATGAACAGTTTCACACAAATCAATACAAACATATATTTTTCCTCTCATTAGCTCTGTTTTCATCACCCTGTTTTTATGCGTTTTTTTACTATTTCAACATAATAGAAAATAGTTACTTTTAAGTGACCCAATACAGTGTCCTCTTTTTCTTTTTTTTGTATGCGTGCGTGCGTGCGTGCGTGCGTGAGTGAGTGAGTGAGTGAGTGAGTGAGTGTGTGAGTGAGTGTGTGTGTGAGTGAGTGAGTGAGTGAGTGAGTGTGTGAGTGAGTGTGTGTGTGAGTGAGTGAGTGAGTGAGTGAGTGAGTGAGTGAGTGTGTGAGTGAGTGTGTGTGTGAGTGAGTGAGTGAGTGAGTGAGTGAGTGTGTGAGTGAGTGTGTGTGTGAGTGAGTGAGTGTGTGTGTGAGTGAGTGAGTGAGTGAGTGAGTGAGTGAGTGAGTGAGTGAGTGAGTGTGTGTGTGAGTGAGTGAGTGAGTGAGTGAGTGAGTGAGTGAGTGAGTGAGTGAGTGAGTGAGTGTGTGCGTGCGTGAGTGAGTGAGTGAGAGAAAGAGATCATTAAACAGTAAATTACTGTATAACATCAGATTGATCAGAGATGCATCAGTCCAAGAGAGATTGATGGCATCAAATACGTATGCCACGTGATACTGCAAACAGATTACCATGGTAGAGACATTACTGTAACTCACCCTTCATCTGTAAAGGTCAACTACACTATAGATTCAATGTTTGTCTGGCACAGCTCCGGTCCACAAAGCCCCTTTTCCCTCGGTCCTCGTGTCCCAAAGAATGACGCCCTGGAGTGGCCTAGATCTGGATTAAAGACAAGGGCCACACATGGGCCATAACTGGCTGACAGGATTCATGCCATTGCTGACATCAGGCCAGCATGAGGCCACATTCAGGCCAAGACCGCTTGCTATATGTGTGTGTACTATGAAGTTTGTGCTGGTGAAACCACAAATGCACAACCCCCAGAAGTGTTGCGTTGACAGATGCGTCATGATCACACTTCATCTATATATACACAGTAAAAACTCCAGTGTTATATTAACTCTCCTGGGAATTTATTTTAGACCATTCAAACCAATTAGTTATCACTTCACAGTGGTTCTTTTACAGCCATTATCATGTTGTCAATAATATTGGTTATGTTGTCTCTATAGTCTGGAATGTAAAATCAACATGATGCATCCCAACATTTTCCACACTCCTCCTTTCTCAGCAGTTAACATGTCTAACCGTTATCTATTCTTTATAACATCATCTCTGATTTGTTTAATTTCATCATCACCCATTGTCAAAGCATTCTCAGTGCTGTTTGCTATTTCAAACACAGTATAGCCCACATGAAAAATAAAACAATAGAACATCAAATAAAACATAAATGAACATAAACCTTAACTTTGTAAAATACTCATTAGCCTTGTTACTACACCAAAATAGTTTGAACAAGAACAGTCAGATTTTCATAATCCGCTAATAACTTCATGAATCTCTGGTTTGATGTCGTGCAGTGGTGTATCAGCTGCCTTTCCTTGAGCTGCTTTCACCTAATCATAAATGTTAGATAGGAGAGAAGACGTTTCTTTACAACATGTCATGTTCACACACCTCGGTTGATGGCACTCGTTGTTTAACCCCTTCCATTCCCATAAATGGGTTTTCCCAGTTACAACTCAGAAGGGTCTGGTGTCAACCAGGCTAAGTGTGACTTCATATTTTCAGTAGTATTTTCAGAGCGATGAACTCACTGTTGAGGTTTGGGAACATGTTACTGATGAGTGTGAGAACTCAGTTAGTTTGACCACACATGCTATTAGAGAAACACGTGTGGTTAAAGAAGAAAGAAAGAAGAGTAACTGACATCTTAACTCACACAGAACTGATCATCTCTGAACCCAGTTTGAACTGAACCTGGTAAAACTAAAATAACGTAATAATGGATGATTAATACTGGACATAAACATGTTTTGCTCAAAGTTGCGTTGGATTTTCTCCTCAGCGTGAAGGTTAAGAGGTCTATCTATCACAGTTTTAGTGAGTAAATATAAAGGCAATAATCTGTGTGTTTACACAGCCTTTTATTAAAATGACGGGTGCTTGTGTTTTGCATTTAGTTCCTATAGTGTGAGTGTCACGTTTACTATAGGCTTGTTTGAGATGAGCAAAATCTGCGCAGAACCGATCACCGGTGATCAGCGCGAGATGCATGCCGGTTAGAAATGTGTCCGAGTGCGGTCCGCCTTGCTCTGATGTCATGCCGACGTATGTCAAAAAACTCTCGCGAGCGCAAGGCGCACGTGTCGGACTCTGCAGTCGCGCGCAGTTGCTCTCCACCGACTGCGCTGATCAAAAGCATGATGGGAAACGACTTGCTGACGACACAGCTTAATGCTCATTGGTTTAAACAACCGTGATGTATTGTTCTCTTTTAAAATGTTTGATTTTAAAACTCTGATATCATGTTTTATGTGTATAAATTATTTGAGAATATTCCCAAACTCTCTGACAGTGTGATCTATATGATGTAATAAAAAAAAAAAAAAAAAAAAATAGAAACACATATCTGTATTAAAGAAAAAATTATTGATAAACACGTAGGCCTATTTAAAATGGAATTAAATAAGTACTTTGGGTGTCTTGTTCATTATATTTATTTTCATATTCAAGCAACAAAACTTCAATTACATCCAGTTTATTAGCAACACCGTGCACGAGCGTGAATCCCGCGATATCCGCCTTTGATCTCACAGGTGTCAGATCCACTGCGAGAAGCGAGATCTGTCCGGCTTGCCTGCGCTTTCTTCACTCCTCCTCTCACTGCAGCCGCCTACTCTCACCTACATTTCAGGCGAGGCAAGGCGCATCTCAAACAAGCCTTATGTGTTTAGTCCAGTTTTGCGTTCCTGTTTCCCCCTGTCTTTTGTGATTTTGGTTCAGTCCTGTTAGTTTTCCCGCTCTGTCTGATTAGTAATTCGCTCTGTGCACGAGAAAAATGCTAACTTCCGGCTTGAGGGTGGAAATTGGGTACTTCGTTTCCGGTTGCCGTCTTGTTTACATCAGTGGACCGGCGTTAAGTTAGTTTAATCGTTCGCAATGGACCTAAAACATAAAAAAAACCGATTCACTTTTCAAAGGGCAGTCGGTGGTAATACCATAATTCCTCAAATAAAAGCTGGGGCCTTTATTTACCTAAACTGCAGAAGGTAACAGGCTTTTATTAGAGGCAGGCGCTTTATTTAAAAAAAATCTAAATCAAATTTCCGTCTGGGTTCCATGCTCCTCAAGACAATTTCGTTTTCATTAAAGTTGTTGAAAAGACCGTTACACTAGCAGCACTAAATTATATGTGTGTTACATCTATTGTCTACTACCATCTATTGGCTGTACGTTACGATGAACTTGAATGCATATTAGGGGATGTTTACACCTGGCCACTTCATGTGTTTTCTCAGATCGGAAAGCTCTCTGATTTATCAAAACAATTCTACTTAAATCTGCTCACAAATGCGTTTTCGCAAAACGGATATAAATCTTCAATTCCCACGCTATATGCGGATTTAATGGAGTGGACGTCACCGAAAGCAACAGATATGAGCTGCATTTGATAGATCAGCTCATTTCTAAATCAAAAGACCGCAATAAGCGAGAGCGGCAACAAGCCTGGTAAGATCATTTCGTTTCTTTACTTTTAATGATGAGGAGAATTGTCTGCGACTTACTTTCACTTTAATTTGCAATAGTTTGCACGTTGGCTTTATGGATAGATGCTCGGCTGCCGTGATGCGTGTTGCAGTAGCGTTGTCACATCTTGCTATAACATTACATAGCCTATAACACGCTCTCACACTTATTTTTTAGCGTTTTTGGGAGGAGTAAAATTTAGATACGTGGTTTCAACAATCAGATGCATTTGATTTACACTTGTGCAGTTTCGTCTGGAATCTCGTCTCAGATCTCCTCCTGAAGAAGTGGTTTGAGCGATCGGATTTAAATTGTCTCGAATGTGCTTCGGATGGCATTTATACATGGTCTTTTCACGATCAGATCACAGAACACGCATGAAGTGGACAGGTGTAACATCTCTTCAATGAAAGTCATTTAGGAGATTATCCACACTAATTTTCCCCCGGCCTTTATTTGTCCGCGTTGATCACGCACCCGGCCATTATCAGAGGCCCGGCGTTTATTTGAATACCGGTTTTTATTTGAGGAATTACGGTAACCAGGCGCTGCTGCATTGTGAAAAGTAAACAATGTTTAACGTTACTTCTACGTCGTCCATCAGGCTACCGGAAACTAGACACCCCCTATCGGTTTCGCAGCCGGAAGTAGCATATGCTAACGTGCACATAGTCTATTCCCTTCACCTGTGTTCTGTTAATTATCCCATTAGTCCCTGTTCATTTAAGCCCTGTGTTTTCCCTCAGTGTTTGTTGATCGTCGTCTTTGTATGGTTGTGTGATTTGAGGTCCTGGAGTTTTCATTTGTTTCTGTTAAGTTTAGTTTGTAATTAAAGCAACTATACTTAGTGATGGCAAGATGAGGCTTCCTGAACCACTGAGACCTCGCAGCCCATTGGTTCACCCAAAGGTTCATACTCGAAGCTTCATTCAACATTGCTCACTAGTGACACCTAGCTATTGTGCAAAGAAATTGCAGGCAAATTAATTCATTGTGAACCAATGACCCGCCCCCCTCCCGCAATGTTTTCTTTATTTATCTTCTTCTCACTGATAATGTCTCTGTAACCTTTCATAAAGATATCTGTGCAGACATTTGTCCATTGCCTGGGTATGAAATAAAACGTGTATCTTTCTCTGTCTGCATTTACTTGTACAGAGACAACTGTCACACACACAGTTAATTAATTATTCCAAAAAATATTGGATAGGGACAGTATGAACAAAAGTGACTGTGTTGAGTGCAGTGCTTATGGTGGAGGGACTCGAGGGAGTGTAATAAAGTAAACTGCAGTAAACACCACAGTTTGGGGTGGATGACGGAAGGATTGCAATAGATTTTTATTGAGAAAATGATTTTTTTGAAGTGTTGGGGTCTAGACAATTCCTCTTCTTGGTCAAAACCTCACCAGCCTTGGAAAAATATCCTTTCACAAGGAACAGAGGATGCAGGGGAACATAAAATGTCAGTGCCAGCGGGTATAAATGAAGATACTGATGCTTCTGTTGAGCCCAGACAGGGGAGGATCTCCTCTTTCTTGCTGGCTCCATTACCATGAAAAAGGAAGATGTCATAAAAAGCAAACAAATCCAAAAGGGCAATCCAAATTAAAAAGCAGTCCAGTCCAGATCCAAAAATCTAAGCTACCAAAAATCCAAAGCAATCCAAATAATCTTATCTAATTAATATAACAAGACTATAATATAGCTACTATAATTAATAATAACAATTATTAATTATTATTAATAACTATTCTAACCTGATATAATGTAATAATATACAGCCCTAACACATATATGACACAATAACGGCAATTAGAGTTCTGTAACTCTCTGACTCTACTACAACCCACAAGGTGGCGCGAGTTTCGAACCCCCTTTATCCAGAAGCGACACTCAGACCGAACCGATGACGTATCCACACAAACCGAGGCCTCGTTTGTCATTAGTCACGTGATTTTCACGTTAACAACACAAGCCTCGAATCGCGGCTTCATCTGGCACGCCCATTTTTTCTCGACACAAGCTCCGACGCCTCGGTTCAAATGTCACATCACTAAATATACTGCAGTGCCCGTGTCCTCGTGTTCAGTATCCTGCAACAACCTGACAGACAGGTTGAACTTCATCCGCTGGCGAAGGAAGTACATTGCTTTTTGACAATGGAGTCTATGGGGAACTCCTACTTCCGGTCCTGAAAGACTCTTGCTGTTCATGATGGTGAGTGGGAATGATGTTGTGGCGTTTCTCCTGAAGTCCACGATCATCTCCACTGTTTTAGTTCACCCAAAAATTAATATTACCCCGTAATTTACTCAAGTTTAAAACATCCCAGGTGTATATGACATTATTCTTTCAGACGAATACAATCAGTTATATTAAAAAAATGTCCTGGCTCTTCCAAGATTTGCTATTTTTATGCTTTAGTGAAGTGAAAAAGTTACATCCAGCACCTTTAAACTCAGATCTTGAAGAATGTGCAGTCCTGTGGCTCTCTCTAGTGCACAACATTAGTGGGTTATGAATCACATTGATATTTATGGCTGATTCTTTTTAATGATTAGAAATTTTCTAATGACTTTTTTTTACTAATAACATACCCACATTAAAGGGATATTCCACTTTTTTTGGAAATAAGCTCATTTTACAACTCCCCCAGAGTTAAACAGTTGGGTTTTACCGTTTTCGAATCCATTCAGCCGATTTTCTGATATTTAGAAGAATATCAGTAACCAGACAGTTTCTGGTCCCATTGACTTCCATAGTATATATTTTTTCCTCCTATGGAAGTCAATGGGACCAAAACTGTCTGGTTACTGATATTCTTTTAAATATCAGAAAATCGGCTGAATGGATTCGAAAACGGTAAAACCCAACTGTTTAACTCTGGGGGAGTTGTAAAATGAGCTTATTTCCAAAAAAAGTGGAACATCCTTAAAGCTCAAATTCACTAATCCTTGGTACCTTATTTAATGCTTTAACAGTTGAAATATAAACTTGAACTCTAAACATCCCAGTTTAAAAAAATACTTTTTTGTGTGATCATGTTGATACATTTTGTACATTTATTAGACAAAATATTTTTAGAACATACAGACATGAAAACGTGTTGATTTTGAAAGTATGCATGTTAAAATAATGTATCAATTTAGGCTATATGTTGAATAAATAAAAACAGTAGAATAATCAATATTAACAATTTAAACGAAGCTAAAAGTTGGACTAAAAATGCAATTTAATGATGTTTGAGTCTGAAATCAAACAAAAGTTTAGACGTCAACCCAATTTACATTTTCAACCAAACTTTGACGTCTAAATGACGAAGTCCACGTCCAATAACATTTCTAGCTGGGGTGAGCTCATATTGTGGCCATAATACGAGCACGCAGTAGCTGTGTCCCAATATGAAGGCTGCATCTTTCGAAGGCTGCGACTTCGCCAAGCAACGGTGGAAAAGTCCCGTGTAAATGTTACTCCCGCTCGTCATCGGCAGCTGTCAGTCACAGTTGCTAGGCGACAAGAACAGTCCGTAGGCTAGACCGGTCTGAGCGCTTCAGATGCACACTTTGATATGGGACGCAGCTGTAGTTACCAACAATTTGTTAATATTGTGACAATAGGCCTACATTTTGTTACAAAATAAATCTGGCCTTTTATTTGTAAAAAAACAACAACAAAAAAACAGATTTGCTCCAAACTCACCAGTATTTTATTGTAATATTCAGGCATCTCTATTTCCTCTGGGTGTTTCGAGTCCTTCCTCCCTGCAAAATAAAAGCATTGCCTGACCTCTCGTGTGTGTTTATCATGACTGCAGATGTTCAGTGTGTGTGTTTATCATGACTGCAGATGTTCAGTGTGTGTGTTTATCATGACTGCAGATGTTCAGTGTGTGTGTTTATCATGACTGCAGATGTTCAGTGTGTGTGTTTATCATGACTGCAGATGTTCAGTGTGTGTGTTTATCATGACTGCAGATGTTCAGTGTGTGTGTTTATCATGACTGCAGATGTTCAGTGTGTGTGTTTATCATGACTGCAGATGTTCAGTGTGTGTGTTTATCATGACTGCAGATGTTCAGTGTGTGTGTTTATCATGACTGCAGATGTTCAGTGTGTGTGTTTATCATGACTGCAGATGTTCAGTGTGTGTGTTTATCATGATTGCAGATGTTCAGTGTGTGTGTTAGTGTGTGTGTTTATCATGACTGCAGATGTTCAGTGTGTGTGTTTATCATGACTGCAGATGTTCAGTGTGTGTGTTTATCATGACTGCAGATGTTCAGTGTGTGTGTTTATCATGATCTGCAGATGTTCAGTGTGTGTGTTTATCATGACTGCAGATGTTCAGTGTGTGTGTTTATCATGACTGCAGATGTTCAGTGTGTGTGTTTATCATGACTGCAGATGTTCAGTGTGTGTGTTTATCATGACTGCAGATGTTCAGTGTGTGTGTTTATCATGACTGCAGATGTTCAGTGTGTGTGTTTATCATGACTGCAGATGTTCAGTGTGTGTGTTTATCATGACTGCAGATGTTCAGTGTGTGTGTTTATCATGACTGCAGATGTTCAGTGTGTGTGTTTATCATGACTGCAGATGTTCAGTGTGTGTGTTTATCATGACTGCAGATGTTCAGTGTGTGTGTTTATCATGACTGCAGATGTTCAGTGTGTGTGTTTATCATGACTGCAGATGTTCAGTGTGTGTGTTTATCATGACTGCAGATGTTCAGTGTGTGTGTTTATCATGACTGCAGATGTTCAGTGTGTGTGTTTATCATGACTGCAGATGTTCAGTGTGTGTGTTTATCATGACTGCAGATGTTCAGTGTGTGTGTGTTTATCATGACTGCAGATGTTCAGTGTGTGTGTTTATCATGACTGCAGATGTTCAGTGTGTGTGTTTATCATGACTGCAGATGTTCAGTGTGTGTGTTTATCATGACTGCAGATGTTCAGTGTGTGTGTTTATCATGACTGCAGATGTTCAGTGTGTGTGTTTATCATGACTGCAGATGTTCAGTGTGTGTGTTTATCATGACTGCAGATGTTCAGTGTGTGTGTTTATCATGACTGCAGATGTTCAGTGTGTGTGTTTATCATGACTGCAGATGTTCAGTGTGTGTGTTTATCATGACTGCAGATGTTCAGTGTGTGTGTTTATCATGACTGCAGATGTTCAGTGTGTGTGTTTATCATGACTGCAGATGTTCAGTGTGTGTGTTTATCATGACTGCAGATGTTCAGTGTGTGTGTTTATCATGACTGCAGATGTTCAGTGTGTGTGTTTATCATGACTGCAGATGTTCAGTGTGTGTGTTTATCATGACTGCAGATGTTCAGTGTGTGTGTTTATCATGACTGCAGATGTTCAGTGTGTGTGTTTATCATGACTGCAGATGTTCAGTGTGTGTGTTTATCATGACTGCAGATGTTCAGTGTGTGTGTTTATCATGACTGCAGATGTTCAGTGTGTGTGTTTATCATGACCAGATGTTCAGTGTGTGTGTTTATCATGACTGCAGATGTTCAGTGTGTGTGTTTATCATGACTGCAGATGTTCAGTGTGTGTGTTTATCATGACTGCAGATGTTCAGTGTGTGTGTTTATCATGACTGCAGATGTTCAGTGTGTGTGTTTATCATGACTGCAGATGTTCAGTGTGTGTGTTTATCATGACTGCAGATGTTCAGTGTGTGTGTTTATCATGACTGCAGATGTTCAGTGTGTGTGTTTATCATGACTGCAGATGTTCAGTGTGTGTGTTTATCATGACTGCAGATGTTCAGTGTGTGTGTTTATCATGACTGCAGATGTTCAGTGTGTGTGTGTTTATCATGACTGCAGATGTTCAGTGTGTGTGTTTATCATGACTGCAGATGTTCAGTGTGTGTGTTTATCATGACTGCAGATGTTCAGTGTGTGTGTTTATCATGACTGCAGATGTTCAGTGTGTGTGTTTATCATGACTGCAGATGTTCAGTGTGTGTGTTTATCATGACTGCAGATGTTCAGTGTGTGTGTTTATCATGACTGCAGATGTTCAGTGTGTGTGTTTATCATGACTGCAGATGTTCAGTGTGTGTGTTTATCATGACTGCAGATGTTCAGTGTGTGTGTTTATCATGACTGCAGATGTTCAGTGTGTGTGTTTATCATGACTGCAGATGTTCAGTGTGTGTGTTTATCATGACTGCAGATGTTCAGTGTGTGTGTTTATCATGACTGCAGATGTTCAGTGTGTGTGTTTATCATGACTGCAGATGTTCAGTGTGTGTGTTTATCATGACTGCAGATGTTCAGTGTGTGTGTTTATCATGACTGCAGATGTTCAGTGTGTGTGTTTATCATGACTGCAGATGTTCAGTGTGTGTGTTTATCATGACTGCAGATGTTCAGTGTGTGTGTGTTTATCATGACTGCAGATGTTCAGTGTGTGTGTTTATCATGACTGCAGATGTTCAGTGTGTGTGTGTTTATCATGACTGCAGATGTTCAGTGTGTGTGTTTATCATGACTGCAGATGTTCAGTGTGTGTGTGTTTATCATGACTGCAGATGTTCAGTGTGTGTGTTTATCATGACTGCAGATGTTCAGTGTGTGTGTGTTTATCATGACTGCAGATGTTCAGTGTGTGTGTTTATCATGACTGCAGATGTTCAGTGTGTGTGTGTTTATCATGACTGCAGATGTTCAGTGTGTGTGTTTATCATGACTGCAGATGTTCAGTGTGTGTGTGTTTATCATGACTGCAGATGTTCAGTGTGTGTGTTTATCATGACTGCAGATGTTCAGTGTGTGTGTTTATCATGACTGCAGATGTTCAGTGTGTGTGTGTGTTTATCATGACTGCAGATGTTCAGTGTGTGTTTATCATGACTGCAGATGTTCAGTGTGTGTGTTTATCATGACTGCAGATGTTCAGTGTGTGTGTTTATCATGACTGCAGATGTTCAGTGTGTGTGTTTATCATGACTGCAGATGTTCAGTGTGTGTGTTTATCATGACTGCAGATGTTCAGTGTGTGTGTTTATCATGACTGCAGATGTTCAGTGTGTGTGTGTTTATCATGACTGCAGATGTTCAGTGTGTGTGTTTATCATGACTGCAGATGTTCAGTGTGTGTGTGTTTATCATGACTGCAGATGTTCAGTGTGTGTGTGTTTATCATGACTGCAGATGTTCAGTGTGTGTGTTTATCATGACTGCAGATGTTCAGTGTGTGTGTTTATCGTGACTGCAGATGTTCAGTGTGTGTGTTTATCATGACTGCAGATGTTCAGTGTGTGTGTTTATCATGACTGCAGATGTTCAGTGTGTGTGTTTATCATGACTGCAGATGTTCAGTGTGTGTGTGTTTATCATGACTGCAGATGTTCAGTGTGTGTGTTTATCATGACTGCAGATGTTCAGTGTGTGTGTGTTTATCATGATTGCAGATGTTCAGTGTGTGTGTTTATCATGACTGCAGATGTTCAGTGTGTGTGTTTATCATGACTGCAGATGTTCAGTGTGTGTGTGTTTATCATGACTGCAGATGTTCAGTGTGTGTGTGTTTATCATGACTGCAGATGTTCAGTGTGTGTGTTTATCATGACTGCAGATGTTCAGTGTGTGTGTTTATCATGACTGCAGATGTTCAGTGTGTGTGTTTATCATGACTGCAGATGTTCAGTGTGTGTGTTTATCATGACTGCAGATGTTCAGTGTGTGTGTGTTTATCATGATTGCAGATGTTCAGTGTGTGTGTTTATCATGACTGCAGATGTTCAGTGTGTGTGTTTATCATGACTGCAGATGTTCAGTGTGTGTTTATCATGACTGCAGATGTTCAGTGTGTGTGTTTATCATGACTGCAGATGTTCAGTGTGTGTGTGTTTATCATGACTGCAGATGTTCAGTGTGTGTGTTTATCATGACTGCAGATGTTCAGTGCGTGTGTTTATCATGACTGCAGATGTTCAGTGTGTGTGTTTATCATGATTGCAGATGTTCAGTGCGTGTGTTTATCATGACTGCAGATGTTCAGTGTGTGTGTTTATCATGACTGCAGATGTTCAGTGTGTGTGTTTATTATGACTGCAGATGTTCAGTGTGTGTGTTTATCATGACTGCAGATGTTCAGTGTGTGTGTTTATCATGACTGCAGATGTTCAGCGTGTGTGTTTATCATGACTGCAGATGTTCAGTGTGTGTGTTTATCATGACTGCAGATGTTCAGTGTGTGTGTTTATCATGACTGCAGATGTTCAGTGTGTGTGTTTATCATGACTGCAGATGTTCAGTGTGTGTGTTTATCATGACTGCAGATGTTCAGCGTGTGTGTTTATCATGACTGCAGATGTTCAGTGTGTGTGTTTATCATGACTGCAGATGTTCAGTGTGTGTGTTTATCATGACTGCAGATGTTCAGTGTGTGTGTTTATCATGACTGCAGATGTTCAGTGTGTGTGTTTATCATGATTGCAGATGTTCAGATCAGATGAGTGTGAATCTTCAGATTGTGTGCGGCTCAAACTCACCAGCTCTTCTTGCACAGATGATCTGAAGAAGAATCACAGTAGGAGCAGCAAACACTGCGATCTCAACAATACTCACAATCACTGCAGGAAACATGAGAGGAAGAAGAGAAACTGTACATGACTGAAGTCAAGGGTCTTCATCTATCAACAGTTATTGATGAAGCATTTACAGACTGACTGATAGTGTAATGTTATAAAGCTGTCAGTATAAATGAACGTGTCGTACCTCTGTATAATAATAATCCTGATGCTGGATCTGTGGATCACGTCTGTTAGTTCAACACATCATCAACACATAATGCCACATCTACACAACATCATCAACACATAATACTGGAGCTTCACATCACAGAAATGAGGAATATGTGCACGAGTCTGTCATCATTATCTTCTTACTTCAATCTCAAGCCGTCAGGAGGAGAACGACTATCGCCATTGACCAAAAATAATCTATTTGATGCTTTATTCATTCACAGATATTCATGTTAAGTGAGGTTCTAGTACTCTTGCATTTCTAAGTTTGCAGAAACATTGAGATGAGGAATATCTATTTATTGACGGCATCTAAAACATATAATGTTTCCTGTATGAAAACATTCAAATGCACAAATATTGAGGAATCCTTCGAGGTTGATGTGTGTGCCAGCGATCATGTGATCATGAACCTTGTGTAGAAGCTGCTGCTGTAGTTCGGCTTGATGTCTTCTCAGAGTTTGATCTGCTGACTGGAGTCAGTGTTGTTGAAGAGACTGGAGCTGCAGAAGATGAATGTTCAGACGCATCACCTGTAGGACATTAACATCATATCTTCACATTGTGAAGTCATCAGAAAGAGTAGAGCCAGTCTGTGAAAGTTTTCACAAATCTGTCTTCTAACAGTGTTTTCTCTCCTGAATACTTGACAGTGTATCTGACTGAGGTCTTGAGTTGATTTCTGTAAGTAAGCTGACATCTCCACTCTCTGTTGTCATCTTCATTCAGGAGTGTTGTAGTCAGAGTGATGATGATACAGCGATATTGATCTGATGATGATAATATCTGATATCTGGAGTCTGTCTTCAGATCAACACCAGCCTGATTCACCCACAACAGCTCAACTCCCCCAGAACGAACCCAATAATCACAGGAGAATCCAGCATATGAATACAACTGACAGGAGAGAGTCACAGAGCGGCCTGGACTGATCTCAGTCTGTGAGGATGATGATGATGATGATGATGATGATGATGGAGACACTGAAACTGAACACAAGACACAAATCACAGACTCTTCAATCATCATCTGAGTTTAATAAAGAATCTGCCCTTTTTAAATTGACCACATAATCATAAACTTACCATGAAGAACATGCAGATAAACACGTGCATCAGTTCCATGTTTCTGTCCGTTCACATATTGTTGGCAGCTGTATAATCCATAATCTTCTTCTGTGACGTTCTTGATGTTCAGAGAGCAGTCAGACTCCAGACTCAGTCTCTCATGTCTCTCTGTGTCTTTCTTCTTTATCCCTCCAGTAATCAGTGCAACTGTCCCTGAGTGTCTGAATCTGTTATAGATCCATGTAGTTGATGTGCAGTCAGAAAGAGCTTTATTACAGGACAGACGGACATTTCCACCAGAACTGATGAACACATGATCCTCATCCACTCCACTGGTGCCTGAAACACAGTAGATCTCAGTGATCATTATGATATATATTAATAAATTAAACCATAAACCATACCAGCATAACAAGCAGAAGATTCAAATCATACAGTCTTTTTCCGGTAACATTTCACAATAAGGGTATATGAATAATCATGTACTAATACCTGAATTAATACTTAATTCAACATGAACTAGAAAAAGTTCGTCGAGACAAACTTTATGTTGGCTTGTGAAAGTTTGGACCAGAAAGTTTGAAGAAGTTTAAAGTAGTTTGAAGTTTATATTAGTTTATAGAGTAAAATTTTAAAGTAGTTTAAAGTTTAAATTATTTTAAAGTTTGAATTTTAAAGTAGTTTAAAGTTTAAATTAGTTTAAAGTGTAAATTAGTTTAAAGTAGTTTAGTTTAAAGTTTTGAATAGTTTAAAGTTTAAAGTAGTTTAAAGTTTAAAGTATAGTTTGAAGTAATTTAAAGTTGCTAGGGTGTTTCTAGTGGGTTGCTATGGTATTTTGGGTGGTTGCTATGGTGTTCTGGGTGGTTGATAGGCGGATGCTAGGGTGCTCAGGGTGGTTGCTAAAGTATTTTGAGTGGTTGCTAAGTGGTTGCTAAGGTGTTTTGAGTGGTTGCTAGGGTACTATGGGTGGTTGATAGAGGGTTGCTAGGGTGTTCTAAGCTATTTTGAGGGGTTGCTATGGTGTTCTGGGTGGTTGCTATGGTGTTCTATGGTATTTTGGGTGGTTGCTATGGTGTTCTGTGTGGTTGCTAGGCGGCTGCTAGGGTGTCCTAAGGTATTTTTGGTGGTTGCTAGTGTGTTCTGGGTGGTTGCTATGGTGTTCAAAAGTATTTTGAGTGGTTGATAGGCGGTTCTGGGTGGTTGTTAGGCAGTTGCTAGGGTGTTCTGGGTGGTTGCTATGGTGTTGTTAGGGTGTTCTAGGGTATATTGGGTGGTTGCCAGGGTGTTCAAAAGTATTTTGAACACCCTAGCAACCCACTTAATACACTTAAAGTATATTAAGTGTATGTTTATAAGTGTATGAATTCATGAGTTCATAAGTGTATGAGTTTTTGGAGTTTAGAGTTTATAAGTTTAGAGTTTATAAGTTTAAATGAGTTTATTCATTTATGAGTTTAATAGTCCATAAGTGTATGAATTCATGAGTTTATAAGTGTATGAGTTTTGGAGTTTATAAGTTTAGAGTTTATTAATTTATTATGAGATTAAGAGTTGATAAGTGTATATAGATAGATAGATAAGTGTCATAGATAGATGAGTTTATTAGTTTAAATGAGTCTCAATGGCTCATAGTGTATAGCCTAGTTGCATAACAACGGAAATAGTATTTCCGGTTTGTCTGTGGTGAGCTGGATCACTTCCGGTCACTGCTTCCGTCAATGGCACTCGCTTACTTAACCGACCGTTCAGCATAGTGTAAAAAAAACACACGAGTCTTTTTGGTATTAAAACAGGTGTTGTACCGAATTCCGACTCGCAGACAAATCACACGCCCCTTCGCGTGCACGCGCCTCTCACATAAATACGCGCTGAAGCGAGTTTGAATGCACTTCCTTTGCCGTATGCGTTTATCGATTAATTTTTCTCACAGCAAGCACCCAGATCCTGCATGAAAGCTTTGTCTACACTTACATAAATTAACAGAAAGTGAACTAGTGTGGATAAAAGATGCAAACAAACAAAAACGTATGGCAGATCGATTAAAACTATAAACTATAAACTGTAAAGCTACCATAATAAAGCTACCAGATGTCAAAACATAACTGTTAATTTCACATAATTTAACTGAACGTAACTTTTGTGTGTTAAACACGATGTGGTTCATGGGAAAATATTGTATTACTCTCCCCATTGCACAAGAATGTCATTAAAAATAATAATATTTAACCTTTTTCATGAAGATAGGCTTTAGTTCATAAAATACATGTCTGTATATTGTATATAATCGACTATAGCCTGAGGCAAATACCTGTTTTTATGTTTGTTTGTTTTTTGCTTAATTGCATCTTAAAAATAGAAATTATAATTGATAATTATAATTTTAATAATGTGATCATTGACTAAAGCTAAGGATAAATAAAGCTAAGGATGTAAAGAAACCTTAGACATTTTTTTTTTCATTATAGTTATTTTCCGGCACATTAGGACCACAAAAAAACATTATTTATTTCATTCATTCTTTCAATTTCACATCTTGCATCCTAGCAGGGAACGTTCTCAGAACTTTGGCTAACATTCCCTACAAGTTTGGTTTAAACTTGTAAAGCCCTACGAGGGTACTGTTTTAAAGAAAACATTTGAATGTAATGTTTTAAGGATGTTTTAACTGCAACATTTTGAGGATGTTTTGGGAATGTTGTTGAGATCACAGATTATACAATGTTCTTTTTGGGAACAAAAATAAAACTACCCGCTGAAAACATTAGAACAGAACAAACAAAATTCTAGCTGGGATTATGGATATAGGCCTACAATTAAAATAGCTGGAGCAATTGTTTTGCGTTCAGGTGCCCTTAAAAACTGCTGCCATATTACAAAAAAAATAAAGATTGAGTGCATGCATAATAATTTGTTTATGAACTAAAGCCTATCTTCATGAAAAAGGTTAAATATTATTATTTTTAATGACATTCTTGTGCAATGGGGAGAGTGATACAATATTGTCCTATGAACCACATCGTGTTTAACACACAAAAGTTACGTTCAGTTAAATTATGTGAAATTACCAGTTATGTTTTGACAGCTGGTAGCTTTATTATGGTAGCTTTACCCGTCGAAGTTTATAGTTTTAATCGATCTGCCATACACTGTAAAAAAATTTTTCGTAAAATAACGGTAAAAAGTCTGGCAGCAAAGTTGCCAACCACTTACCGTCAAATTACAGTAAAAAAACTTAAATTATTTTACAGAAAAATGTTGTTTTTTGAAAACGGATATTTACCGTAAATATTTTCTGTATTTTTACAGTCAAACTGCTGTAGAAAAAAAATAAAATCTCATAAAAAAATGTCTGTTGAATGTTAAACGAATGTATAAATCTGTATAAAAACTTACAAATATTGCAGAAATACCTTAAAATTACATAATTAAAACAAAGACTTCTGTTTTAATACAGTATTATTTGGTATATTTTTAGGATAATCCAATCCATCTACAAGAACTCCTTGTCAAAGTAAAGACTTTTCTATGTAAAACACACAGAAAATGTTGTATAATTACCTTCAGATACCCTAATTTAAAGCCTAATACCAGTATATTGATCGATTTAAACTTTTATTTTATGTCATTATTCAATCTATTTACAGTAAATTCCTGTTAAATATTGGTTTTATCCTGTACAAAAAAACAAGATCTTGTGATATTAAGTTTCAGAAACATATTTTTAACAGTTATTGCTTTATTAAAACATTATTTGACAGTAATTACAGACACATCTCCAATAAATTTACAAGCTTTTACCATTAATGTATGCAGGTTTACTTTATATAAAGATTATTTGACAGTAATAACAAGCAACTCTCCAATATTTCTACATATTTGTACCATTTAAATACAGTGTGCTACTTTATATAAAGATTATTTGACAGTAATAACAAGCAACTCTCCAATATTTCTACATGTTTACCATTTAAATAAGGGGGTTTACTTTATATAAACATTATTTGACAATAATTACAGGCAACTCTCCAATATTTCTACATATTTGTACCTTTAATGTATGGGGCTTTACCTTCTATATACTTTTAACATCAATGTATGAGGTATACTTTGTATAAACATTGCTTTATACTAATTAAAATCAACTTTCCAATATATCAACATGACATTTACTCAATGTATGGGTTAACTTTATATACACATTAATAGACAGTAATTACAAGCATTACTCCAATATATGTAAAAATACACATGTTTATTTTATGTAAACAATATTTGATAGCAATTACAAGCAACTGGCCAATATATGTACATACTTTTTCCATTACGGCATGGGGTTTACTTTAAAATGCACATAGGCTAAAATGCACATAAAATACGGTCAAGTCCTTCAGTCAAAAAGTTCTTTGTTCTTAGTTCAGAAGCTAAGTTCTTTCCAGTAACAAACAAAGTTAATATATAATCAGTATTAATATACAGATGTGAATGTGCATGCTAAAAAAGTTCATTTGGCAGATTGATATTCACCCACGTCCTTTCAAAATTCCAACGATGGCTATGATCCTCTGTAGTGGCTCTCACCAGGCATTGTCCTGAAAAATAGATAAGATGTATCATGCTTGTAAAAATCGCCAGAGCAGAGCCATTAGGTTGCCCCCTAACAATAATTGCAGTTTGGAGCTTGAATGAAAATTGAACTGTATGCGTTGCGACGTTCGTCTGTTATAGGACAACTTAGTTGGAATAAACGAGCAGACACTGATTAGCTACTTGCTCTACGTTTATTTAAAATTAACAGCAAGACGACTAGAAGTGAATGTGCTTTCCATTAAATGAATCACACACAGTTAACAAATCCTTAAGAAAAAAAAAAACTTTGTGTGATTTATTTAAAACAAAACACGTTCATTGCACAGTAAACAAACCCTTAAAGGAGAACTCCGGCGCAAAATGAACCTTTGGTCTAATAACACATTGGTACCTAGTCAACCGTTCTCTGAGATTTGTTTTCCTGATAATCGATGTAAAGAGTTTTATCTCTAAAAACTGTTTAGCGTATAACGCTAGTAATGGGGGCATTTAATAAGTAAAAAGAAATCGCTAGTTAATACCACTAACAAGGCTCAAAATAGCCCCACACTAACACAGTAACATAATGAGGGTCCCTACATGCAAACCGAAGCATTGAGAACTTTGTAAGTGTACAGACCGTTTAATAAGAAGATAAAGATAAAGACAGTCCTTTTCGAGTATACAGACAGGAGCCATCTTTGGAAAACAGTCTCGACTAATCAAACCACGAACGCCATTCATTCAGTTCAGAAGTTCACTGAACTTCATACAGTTCAGCTCACTTAGCACGTCGTTCGTGGTTTGACTAGTCGAGACTGTTTTCCAAAGATGGCTCCTGTCTGTATACACGAAGTGGACTGTCTTCATAAAATATCTTCTTATTAAATGGTCTGTACACTTACAAAGTTCTCAATGCTTCGTTTTGCATGTAGGGACCCTCATTATGTTACTGTGTTAGTGTGGGGCTATTTTGAGCCTTGTTAGTGGTATTAACTAGCGATTTCTTTTTACTTATTAAATGCCCCCATTACTAGTGTTATACGCTAAACAGTTTTTAGAGATAAAACTCTTTACATTCGATTATCATGAAAACAAATCTCAGAGAACGGTTGACTAGGTACCAATGTTTTATTAGACCAAAGGTTCATTTTGCGCCGGAGTTCTCCTTTAACAAAAAAAAACTTTGCAATGAAGTCGTTCATCCTCGGATGCGGCGCCGTGCGCACTGTTACAAAAAACCCTGTGCACACAGCCAAGCGAAATGGGGTCTTGCGCACCCAACGCGTCATTTTTTTAAGGTGCGCGCGGACCATAGACAGTAAAAGAAACGGACGCGTCGAGTATAAACAAGGCTTTACTCCGTGTCAGCGCGCGCTCTGATCGGTAAACGTGCACAGACCTCTCCCGAATCATCTCCAGCACTCAGCCTCCGAAGCACCACTAACTCTACACCTCTGTTTCCCTCGTAAGCTGATAATAGTATTTAAACATTCTCTATGATAAAAAATTTTGTAAAAAATATTTGAATAACGGTTTTGGCGGTTATAGAGTTCTAATGACGGTGTTCAACTGTAACTGTTCTCACGGTTATATAATAACCTTCACACCCCTACTGTTACGTGTTTGCAAGAGGCAACAGTAACTTGTAAGATGTAACGTTAAGTTAACAGCTAACGTTATTAAATTAATGTTAGTCAACCAAAGGTATTTAACGTTAATGTTATGATGGCTGATGCATGTTTCACATTCAGGGCTAACGTTAATAACGGTTTAACTTTATTAGGACCAGCATAATGTTACATTTGCTAGACAGACTTTTATAAGGTTAATACATAATGTAACAAACGGCGAGTTTTAACGTTAGCCCTGCTGACTCGACAATGTTAACTTGCATATTAAAATTGTAAAATGTATAAAAGCTGCCGCACTTAACAAGCACATTTGACATTGTGAGGAAACATAAATATATATATATATATATTATGTATATGAAATTTATTTCAATTGTAAAAATGTTATCTTTGAGTAATGTCATCTTTGAGACTGTTAGTTGTTACATGATTAAAAATGTAAACATACACATAAAGCATGGCAATCAGTCAGAAATGTGTATCATAGAAAGGGAAGCACACACAAAAAATGCCAGTTGGTACACCAAAATCAAATAACCCTAACCCCATCAAATAATTTTACCTGCATCTGAGGGTCTTTCCCTTAATGTTTCCAGTGATTAAAGAAAGGACTGATGAAGGTGACACGAATCTCCCCTTTCAGTGCGCCACTTCAGCAGAAGAAAGACAAAAGGACAGAAAGTTACTCAGACTTTCCATCAGTAACAGTATGAAAATCACACTTAATACTATCCCAGTGTAGGTTTTCGAACAGTGGGTAAAATTGACTTACTGTAACGTTAGTTGGTGAATGGGTCTTTCTGTTGGGTGTTCTCCCCCGATAAACATCTTATTCCAATGCTTGATCTAAAAAATAAAGTACACAAATATCTTTTCAATATGTTATCAGTGTTTGAAGAGGTTATGTAAACATACTTCTAACGAATAAATGACGGTTTTATCACTTTACTCATTCCCACGCTTTTTTACCTCTCATGTTAACTTACCAACAACAAAACACAGCAATGTTAGATGGTACTAACACATTGAAATACGTGCTAATATCGCTACGTTAATAGTGAAGCAGTACAAAAACACACACAGAGATAACTTATTCATCTTATGAGGTTGCAGTAAGCCTATGACAGTTAAATTACCCGTGTCCCTAAACGTTAGACTGTTAAGGACTGAAAAATGTTTTCTTACCTGATATCGCCAACAGACCACGTACGACCCCTTCCTCTGTTCATATTCCAGCTTTTGTTCTTCATTGACATAGCAACTAAAATTCGCTCAGAATTTAAGAATTCAACAGGCAGATATAAAATAATCCAGGTCTGACCGAGTAATCAACAACGCAAACAGCAGCTGCTCACACCAACCGAGAGTAACGGACGTATTTTCAAACTTAAAATAGGCGCGCAGAGCCGCGCACATTCTCATTGGACAGTTTCCTGGAAGACAGACAGATTAACCATTCATGCTCAAAGTAAAACGGAGAAACAACCAATAACAATAGCAATAGTTTGCGCGAGTTGCAGTCTGTATTACTATTTAATTAATTGGTCAAATGACATGACAGTGTATGAATATGTAATAATGCAATGTAAACTGTTAGGCAAGCAGACAAAATTGGCAAGCATACAAAATTGTAAATTCACACAAAATCACATAAAGCAAAAGGTTTCTGCTGCACTGCTCTGTTGAGGGTGAAACTATTATTGTTAATGATAATACTTATATTTTAACATATACATTGAAGAACTGTTATGAAAATCAGAAAAATCATTAAATGCTAATGAATTATCATAATAATATGTTAAAAGGCAGATATTTATGTATGTTGTTGAAAACATTACGTTGTTTCAACGTACATATCTTGTAAAAAATTAAACGTTGATTTAGAAGTGTTTTTGTTAACCTTTTTCAACCATTTAGCATTAAACGTTGTTTCAACGACTGGCATTATTTCAATCATATTTCAACGTTGAAGGTCGGTCATGTGCCGGCTGGGTATATTAATCTACCTTTAGTGAAAGCTGAATGCCGATATCGTGGAAATGTTCCATACTTTATCCAGGCTCTCTACTGCTTCGCGCGAAGTTATGACGTATCCCCCTCCCAAAGTCAAACAATATCATTGGTCGAGATTGCCTCTGGCGTATGATTCGTCCAATGATTGTACAACATTCAATTATTTGAATCTGCGCGCACTTTCTTGATATCTAAAGCACAGAGACTAGAAAAACAATTAGGATGTTTGTTTACACGTTGTGTAATGTTTCAACCATTTTAATGTCTTCAATTCCTTCACCCCCAGTTTACCAAAGCTCAAGTTTATGCTACAAGAGCCTTGGTTGAACTCGAGCCCCAGAATAAATTCCTTGTCTTTCACACATTGCTCACCTATTGTAAATTAAAAATATATAGCACCCCATTGTAAAGCTTTATTCATAGTGTGGCGGTTTGTTCCCATCAACCGAGAAAATTGTGGAGTGGCCTAATGATTTCACTGCAGTGAGGGCCTTGAATTTTGTTGAATATAGATTGACTTTGTGTCTTAATGCTTCAACGTTTTTAAAGTTGATTTACAGCCTTTACTTTTAAATTGAATCACATATTTTCTTCTCAAATAAGCATATGAGATACGTGTCAGTATATGGTCAGAAAATCACTGTCAGGGCAGCATTTCAAACAGACAATGTCACCCTTAAAAGCCAAGCCAAAAGAGGACATATCAGCACACAAGATTCAAGAGTCCTTTCACACCAACAGGCAGACAGGCATTAGGAGGTTAGTGTCCAGCATTCTTAAGCCTGGTTGTCTTGCGGAAAAACTGTCCCAAAGCATGATGATCCGAGACTTGAGGGTGCAGCAGACAGCAGCAGCTACAGTGCACGGGGTGGGGTCTGAAAATGTTGCCACTCAATTTTTTCTCTGCCACTTATGAAATTGTTACAGAACACTTCAGAATTGTAAACACTGAGTCAGTGGTACCTGACAGTAGAAACACTGGATATAGGATGCATAAACAATCACTGACTATTCTTGATTTAATTTTATAATAATTAAACTTAAGCTCAATTATTTCATGTACAATAACTGTATATTTAGTTACACTGTGCAAAAATATCTCCTACTGTATTCATCCATCTTTCGAGGCAATATTTTTAGATCTGTTTCTGTAACACAGTAATTATTATGTTCAATTTTTATTTACAGCATATGCATGAAAGGTATAGCCTACATAGCTGTTTTTTTATTTTTATTTTATGTATATATTTTTTATCTATCACTCTTGTATCTGCACTTGTTGAATCTTAAGCTGATGTGGCCAGCAAAGTTTATCTTTGCTTCTGAAAAATATCTGCATTGGTGGCAGGGGACTTGGAAGTTTTACATTTACCCTGTATTTGATAGGTGTGAGGTGCTAACCTAACCCTAACCCTATACATTAATGGTAAAGTAATGTAGATATATTGGATAGTTGCTTTTATTTACTTTAAAACAATGTTTATATAAAGTGAACTCCTTGAATTAAAAGTATGTAGATATATTGGATAGTTGCGTTTAATTACTATAAAAGTAAGTTTATTCAAAGTAAACCTATACATTAATGTGAAAAGTACGTGTTTTACATCTAAAAATCTGTACTTTGACGGGGAGTTCTTGTGGATGTAATTGATAATGTTATGAATTTACCAAAGAATACTGTGTAAAAACAGAAGACTTCTTTAATTGTATAATTGTAAGGTATTCCTGCAATAATTTCCAGTTTATATGCAGATTTATTCATTTGTTTAATGTTCTACAGACATTTTTTTAATGAGATTTTCTTTTCATTCTACAGCAGTGGAACTGTAAAAATACAGAAAATGTTTACAGTAAATATCTGTATTTTAAAAAACAGAATTATTCCGTAGAATAACTTAAGGTTTTTTAATGTAATTTGACGGTAAGTGTTTGGCAACTTTGCTGCCAGACTTTTTACCGTTTTTTTACGATTGTTTTTTTACATGTATTTACCTTAAATTTAAGGTTTCACAGTAAAAAAACACATAGTTGTCTTAATTTTAAATAAGCGATTTTTTTTGTCTTTTTACATAGAATTTAATGTAATTTAACATTCAAGCCAATTAAACAAAAGAATAATCCTGTAAAAAAACTATAATTTCTCCTTATATGAATTTACAGATTATTACTTTTATTTTATGGTTAATGTTTTTAATAAAAGTTTTTTTCTGTATTTTAATGACATTTACACGTAATGTTAAAAAAACAGAAAATATCTGTAAAATAATACAGTATATTTCTGTGAAAAAACTTTTTTTTTTTACAGTGTACGTTTTTGTTTGTTTGCATCTTTTATCCACACTAGTTCACTTTCTGTTAATTTATGTAAGTGTAGACAAAGCTTTCATGCAGGATCTGGGTGCTTGTTGTGAGAAAAATTAATCGATAAACCCATACGGCAAAGGAAGTGCATTCAAACTCGCTTCAGCGCGTATTTATGTGAGAGGCGCGTGCACGCGAAGGGGCGTGTGATTTGTCTGCGAGTCGGAATTCGGTACAACACCTGTTTTAATACCAAAAAGACTCGTGTGTTTTTTTTACACTATGCTGAACGGTCGGTTAAGTAAGCGAGTGCCATTGACGGAAGCAGTGACCGGAAGTGATCCAGCTCACCACACACAAACCGGAAATACTATTTCCGTTGTTATGCAACTAGCGAATAGAATGGCAGTTTGATTGAGTCTAGGGCTTCAAGGAGTTTAGATTTGAAATTTTGGGGAGTTTGAAAATCTGAAGATTCCGCAATGTTAAATCAATGGGATTATTTCCGAGTTTGATCGTCATTTTTAGGAAAACCGTAAGTCCGATCAGTTAGAAAAGATAGCCTATGGCACACTAAGTCAAAACAGTTTGAGTGTCCGAGCCGAGTTTGGAGTATGTGGAGTTAAAGCTCTAGTCTAGGAGGAGTTAGAGTCAGAAATTTGAGTCTCATAAAAAGAATAAAAAGAATAATAAGTTTAAATATGATTTCAGTAAGTTGGCTCTCACAAGCCAACTTAACTAATGATAATTAAAAGCAGAGGTGTAAAGTCCAGGTTCAGAAAGTAAAAGTCCTCCTCAGTGTTTTGTTCAATCTCCTGGATTTGCCAATTAGCAGTTTTCCAGCCGGGAGAGAGAACTAATTAGTGGAATAAACGTATGGCAGGACTTTTACTTTCTGACCCCTGGACTTTACACCTCTGATTAAAAGCCTGAACTAATCATGAACCAATGAAGAGTTATCCTGAACTACGACTGGAGTCATTATGGATTCACACATGAATAACGGCAGCCTTCACTACATGTTATACATGTTTGATAATTAATGCATTCATTAACATTTATGGATAAACCAAATCAAACTGCCTCTTTTAGTAAGGAATAAGAAGTACCCTGACTTTGAAACAAATTGTAAATAGTTTAATATCATATGCAGCTTTGTCATAAACATTACTGGATGGCACAGGATTAGTTGATCCTCCTCTTCAACCGTAGAAAATACACTAATACCTTAAAATGTCTGTAGCGCCCCCTACCATTGACCATTAATAGGGCGGAGCACCCAGGTTCTGAAATGTCTCTCGACTTTATAATAATGTCTCTCCTATGACCCTAGTTGACTACTGTACTCAGATTAAATATATTTGTATTCTTTTAGTAATATGCTTATATTTAATGGCGATGACCCAACAGAGAAAAACCCTAAATCAACACACAAGGTAAGTTTAAAGAAGTTAACAATAGGATTTATTAAACAGAAAGGGAAAAATTATCAAATAAATGACTAGTGTATTAATAAACCCTGGATTGAATTATCAAAAGACAGAAGTGTATATCACTTTTGATAAATACTTCTCAAACTACCTGTTGAGTACCTCACAAAGTCTCAGTAAATATATCTCTAATGTAAATTAAATGAATTTCACCCTAAAATATATTCAATTACCCATGGAAATAACAGCAGATACAGATAAATGTGATGGGGGAAAATCAGTATCCCATAGAACACTTGGTTCGTATCAAAACCACAAACAAAAGTATAAAACACAAAAAATAACAGAACAACAGTAAATTTACAAGCGTGGGCCTCTCTGTAATCAGCTCTCTGCAGACTTGCTCAATGTCCCGCCCACGGCGCTCTCTGATTGGTTACTCCTCACGTGTAATAGCCTATCAACACTTGCGAGACTGTGCCGTGGAGCTGTGTGTCGGAGGCGTTTAGCGTTTAGGCGCGAATTGACACAGATAATACATCTGTCTTTTCTATCATTTCACTGTAGCTCAGCATCGCGATGTAACGTTAACGTTATTACTTTAACAGCAGTACAACTGTTTCTACTGTGATGGTTTAACTTTGCAATCAATCCATGGTTCAGCAGACTGATAGAAGTAGCCTAGCCTAAACTTATGCCGCGTTCCAGGCAACCTGTAACCCGTGTTTTTCCAACCTTATACACGTGAAAGTGCACTGGAACGGCAGTCAAACCCGTGACTTCCCACCCGTGAACTCGTACTAGATCGATGTACTCCCAGTTACGAGCTCTGACGTCACATAGCCCGTGAAACCAATCAAACCATACAAAACAACAATGGCAGCCCCGGATGCAGTGTTTCTGCAGGCGGTACACGGTGAGAATACACTTAAGGACAATATAACGCTGCAGTCAAATTAATAATAATGATAATAATAATACACACGATTATGTATTACAATGTTATGTGTCTGAAACAATAATTATGTATATTGCGCTCAGGTAGTTTGGCGTGACTGGCCTGGAACGCTACAAAGCCGTGAGTCGTGGTTTGAAGTTGTGATTTACGTGCTCAAAAATCTGCCTGGAACGCAGCATAAGTAAAGCGCTGTAATGTGAACTGTCAGTGCGATAGAACAATAAAATCCGAAATGGACCACCCAATGGAAAGCTACGGATTTTCCCACAGGAAAGCAGAAAAAGACTGTTTTCCTAGTATGATGCAAAGGCCTACACTATAGCCTATTTATGTTTAAGTTGACAATACATTGTGCCATTTAATTTTGCCATTCATAAATAAGTGTTTTGACATGTCAAGCAGAGTGGCACTATCCATGCACTGGGAGGGGGATTTAACCTCCTACCCCCCCCCCCCCCAAAAAATACTTGGGGAAATCCACGGGAGAAACCTCCAGGTGGTAAACAGGTTCAGGAAAGGCCTCCCGGAGCTTGAAGGGCGCAGGCAGGGCGAGGCGCAGAGGCGGGGCCGGCAGGGCGAGGCGCAGAGGCGGGGCCGGCAGGGCGAGGCCGGCAGGGCGAGGCGCAGAGGCGGGGCCGGCAGGGCGAGGAAACTGGGAACGCCCTCCGGAGCCTGGCGAGCCAAACGAGTCCTCCTCTTCCTTCTGCGACAGCGCTTCACTGGGCTTGAATCTCTCACTTGGCTAGATTCACTCACTTGGTTAGATTCGGCACTTGACTCACTTGTCTCGGCACTAGACTCACTTGACTCGGCTCTTGACTCACTTGACTCGGCTCTTGACTCACTTGACTTGGCACTTGACTCACTCGATTCACTTGACACGGCACTAGATTCACTTGACTTGGCACTTGACTCGGCACTTGACTCACTTGACTCGGCACGCGGCTCACTTGACTCGGCACTCGGCTCACTTGACTCGGCACTCGACTTGGGACTTGACTCTCTTGACTTGGGACTTGACTCTCTTGACTTGGGACTTGACTCTCTTGACTCGTGAACCGCGGGCTCGGAAGACAGAAACTCAGGCATGTCGGTCTCGGCGGGAAGAAGCTCAGGCATGTCGTGAAAAGCAGGCTCGACTTGGCTCACGTAAAGCGGGTTCGGCTGGACAGACGTGAATTGCAGGCTTGTGGAGCGCGGTCTCGGCAGGGCTGAAGTGAAGCGCGGGTTCGCCAGGAGACAATTGATGCGTGGATTCAGTGGGTACCTTGTAAAGTGGCGAATCGTCGGGTCCTTTGTGAAGCAAAAGTTTCAAAAAATCCACAGTAAAAGCCGAACCGCTCATGGAAAGGGCCAGGTCAATATATTGGGTTAGAGTCCAGCTTGAACACGGAAACGGTATAGCAGAGCCGAGCGGTTCAGACAATCCTCCCCGAAAGAACATCATCAAACAGAAATCAATCAAGTAGGACTGACGAGCGAGCTTCAAAAAATCTGTCACAAAAACCTTGAGAGGACTTTCTCCTTGACGGAGGCTTACGATCTGCGCTGTGGGATCCATAACGAGGTCCGTGTTCCTCTCAGCCGCTGGATCAGTAGTGGCTCAGTATTCTGTCATGAACTGCTCGGTGGAAACAGACAGTGGTGATCCAAATGCAGGCTTTATTGAGAGGACAATCCAGAAACAGGTACTTCGCCAAACATGGATCCAGCAAACTTTCAGCATCCACCGTGGTCAAGACCCGAGCTTCCATGCTAGCCTCTCATCATTCTCAGTTGGCGAGACTAACTTCTCTCCTCGAGGAACTAGCAAGCTCCGTGCAAACCTGGTCTACGCAGAGCTCAAGCACAACGGCTAATCAAGCCCGAACTGCCGCTGCACCTGTTCCACCGCAACCCAGTGTGAGTACCGCATCTGACTATCTCAGTCTGGCATTTCCTGACAAGTTTGATGGCTCACCTGTGGCGTGTGAAGGATTCCTTCAGCAGTGCAGCGTATATATGAATCTTCAGCCCCAGTTGTACACCTCGAATGACGACCGCGTTTCCTTCATCTGCTCACTGCTCACTGGAAAGGCTCTGGAGTGGGTCGGTACATTCTGGGAACCAGGTCGGATGTCGTTCCCTTCTTATGAGGTATTTATCGCCCTATTCAGAGAGGCTTTTGAACTCCCCGCAGGAGAAGATCCTGAGGAACTGCTCTTGTCCCTGCGTCGGGGAGGTTCGTTTGCGGCTGATTTCTCTCACTCGTTCCGCACGCCGCTAAAGCCTCATCTCCACAAACTGTTCGATCCTTCCTAGATGACCGTCAGAGGGGCTTTCAAGTTTACCGTTCCTGCCAAACCCACCCATCGTATCGGACCCCTCGAGCCCGTATTCCGCACTGGTTTTGTTGAACTTGCTAATCCAGATACAGCTGAGGTTTCGCCGGCCGAACTGGAGTTTGAGCACGTGCCAGCCGACTCGAAAGAATCAAATCCCGAGTCAAGTGAATCTAGCCCTGAGTCAAGTTCCAAGTCAAGTGAATCTAGCCCCGAATCAAGTTCCGAGTCAAGTGAGTCAAGTGAGTCAAGTGAAGTGAGTCAAGTCCCGAGTCAAGTGAGTCAAGTCCCGAGTCAAGTGAGTCAAGTCCCGAGTCAAGTGAGTCAAGTCCCGAGTCAAGTGAGTCAAGTCCCAAGTCAAGTGAGTCAAGTCCCAAGTCAAGTGAGTCAACTGAATCAAGTGTATCGAGTGAGTCAAATGCCGAGACAAGTGAGTCAAATGCCGAATCTAGCCAAGGGAGAGTATCAAGCCCAGTGACTCGCCGTCGCAGGAGGAGAAGGAGGACTCGTTTGGTTCGCCAGGCTCCGGTGGGTGTTCCCAGACTCCTTGCCCTGCCGGCCCCGCCTCTGCGTCTCGCCCTGCCGGCCCCGCCTCTGCGCCTCGCCCTGCCTGCCTCGACCTATGCCTGTTTGTACCACGATTTATTGGATTGCCCTTGTTTCTTTGTGTGCTTGATTGTCTAATAAAGTTCTGCGCATGGATCCGACCGTCTCTGCCCGTACGTTACAGGCTACTTCATGAGTTAATAAGAAAAAAGATTACAATTCCTGTAAATGCAGTGATGAAGTTCATGTTCTCATGATTTATTTTTAGGAATAAAACTTTTTCAAAACATCCTGTTTTTTTCACAAATCGCACCCTGCATATACCCTTATTGTAAAGTGTTACCCTTTTTTCTTCACTTAAAGCAAACAACACACTCTCCAGAATAAACTATTAGTGTTTATCAGAGAGCTGTTCAAATCACTGACACACTCTTAATATGAAGATCATTCTTCATCATCAGATGTTTGAGTGACACTATGTCCAGTATCAGGAATAATACAGTATGATATGTGTGTATCAATACACAACTCTGAGATCACAACGTGAATGTGTGCAAGAATAAACTGAGCATGTTCAAATCAACTCTTTCCAGACTAATTCCACTAAATGTGTTTAGAGAAAATACAGATTTCTTTACCTGTGAGAAGTGAAGAGAGAATGATCAGTCCCAGCAGACACAGATCACACTTATCAGACATTTCTGTTTCTGTCAGTCTTCCTCTTCATTATATACAGTTACAGCTCTTCCTTTAAACACTATCAGCTCCTCCTCTGGTTGGTAACTTCCTCTGATCTCATCAACTGCACTGTAAAAAATTCAACCGTATATTTACAGTAAAACACTGGCAGCTGTGGTTCCAGCCATTTACCGTAATTCTACCGTTTTTAATTTTACGGCTGTGCTGTAATTTCACAAAGCACTGGCAGCAATGGTTCCAGCTATAATTCTACAGTATAAAAAAGTTATAATATAAATACTGTTTTCTATTTACTCTATTGTCTGATATCTATTAACATCCCTATATGTAGCATAATGTATACAGACATTCCAAACAGACTTTTTACTCAATGAAAAAAAAAGAAAAAATAGATTATGGTGCAGTTCATTGTTTGCCATTTATTTAAAACGGGTAACAGGTTTTAACAATTCATTAACAGTAGGGTTAGGGTACCCTTTAAGGAAAAAAAGTCACAGAAAATACATTTTAAAATTCAATGAGATGAGCAGGTTTCATAATCACGAGTACCAATGGGTGAAAAAACGTAAGAAGAGGCAAAAAACAGCTAACATGTCCCACATCAGCTTTTGACACATCTGGTCTGAGGAAATCCAGGTCTGAGAGGAAAGAAAATCAAGAAAATCTTAGTGGTAAAATAAAGCACATGGCAAAAACTAGTGATCACAAAGCCTACTCTGCGAACACTTTTAAAAGACATACAATGATCATGTTAATGTACTTAACTAATCTAAGAGAGCAAAAGAGGGTGTATGTTTGTTACAGCATGGAAGAAAAACATAAAAAACATAATCTTAAACTCTGTGTCACGCCCCTTATTTTGAATATACATGAAAATGCACAATCTGAACTTAAATGGTTGTAATTCAAGAATGCTTTGGGAATATAGACGTAAGATTGGTCTTGTTTTTGTTTAGACATTTTTGTAGAAGTTAAATAAATTAAGAAAGTGAAACAGAAGAAAAGTTAGAGAAGTTTGAGTTTATGAAAATGTAAAACGTAAAAATTTAATTATTCATATTTTATATAAAATATATTTTTTCAAAACCTGGGCGACTCTAAAAATGCAAGAAAACTCTGAACAAGTTGTGTTTCAAATGTGTGTCCACTGTCCAGACACCATTACTGCCCATATAAGGGCGCCTCCATTTCCATATGTGTGATCAGAGTGATCTGAACCATTATTTCCACAATTTTCATTCAATTTATGAAGTAGGCATCCTATTCAGAAGTAGTAAGGGAAGTTTGGCATATTTTGATATGAATTCAACCTCTAATAATCACATAAAAAGAACACACATGTGCGTTATAGCTCGCCGCCGTATCACAAATGGTGAATCTATCCTTTAAACCATTTTCAGAAAAAAAAATAATGGATGTTATCTTTTGAACTATTGGCATGAAAACAAACAGGTTTCAACAAGGTCGAACACGCCTTAGGAGTATGAAAATATTCTTGTTGCAAATTGATAGATTACGGCTCCTCTGTAATTTATTTTGAAAATCAATCACAAAATATGAAAACTACAGATTGTAAGCCTTCAAATGATATATATATTGTCAATATTAGTTTAGGTTTAGTATAGGATATATTACTGTTTTAAATATGTAATGGCTATGGCTAATGGTGACACTTAAGGTTAACAGAAAGATTATGGGGTCAAGACAAGACCAGAAAGTTTAGCTGTGTGTAAAAAGAAAGTGATTGTGTGTTTTCCAGTTAGCCGGAAAGGAGTAGATAGTTAAGTGATTGAGTGTGAATGTATATTATAAGTGTGTGTATAGAGACCTGTTAAGTTATATGTGCAAACAAATGTTTAAAGCAGAATAAGTATTTGAGAGTACAGTGGGGGAAAAGAACCCTCAACCTTTTGGAATTGGTTGGTTTTCTGCATTAATTGGTCATAAAAATGTCATCGGATCTTCACCAGTCACAGTTTACTCACCCATGCTATTATACTTGACAATCTTTGAGTCCATACAATGGCATTGATTGGCTGCCGTTCTTTTGACACTTAAATAAACAACAGCACAATGATCGTGACATTAATTCACAAGACCCCAGTGGATGAATCAATGTCTTCTGAAGTCAAACGATAGATGTGTGTATTAAAAATATGAATAAAATGTCAGGCAGAGGACTGACGCGAAATGTGTGGGGAAATCTATTTGATTGTAGTTTAAGTGAGAAATAATTTCAGTGCTCTGGTCAACCGCTAGAGTGAAAACTGGTGAATGCAGTTTACAGGTTCCATAGAAAGAGAACGATGTGAGCACGTGTGATTGGCAGTGAGTGTGTGTGCGGACCAAATAGCTCAACACGAGAGGCAACGAGAAACGCAAAGACATGTGAAATAAAATCACATCATAATGTTTTAAAGAAGAGTGGTTTGATTAAAGTGGTGGAAATAACGGTTGATGGACACAGAACGGTAACAATTACACACCCACCCGCGTGCAAACTCAAAATACATCATTAGTTTAAATAGATGTTTTTCAGGGATGGTTAGATTTTAATAGAGTTCACATTCACTTTTCTTGAAAATATTTAGCTATTAGATCCATTTAAATGCTTCAGTTTGTTTTCATATTATGATATTATAATATGTAAACAAATTGAAGCATTTAAACTGTCAGAATTGAACTGTCCTGCAGAAGATTTTGTAAATTTTTTTTTCATAGGATTTCTTGGTAAAGACTGTACAGTTAACAGCGCTGTAAAAAAAAAAAAAATCAGGTAACCTAAAATGTGCTTCATTTAGTGACTTCTTAATTTGTTAAGAAGCTTGTTTTTCGAAAATATGATTTACCAATAAGTTACATCAAGGGTCAAATAAAATAGAAATGGCACATTCAAGTTAAAAGTTACAACTGAATGTTGAACCCATTGTGTTTCTACGTATGCTGTACAGGTCGGGTATAAAGAATATTTTTGCTCAGGTGGCGAAAAATGTCCGCCCAATAGAAAAAAGTTTTGCTCAGCAAGAAAAAAAAATAGAGGGAACATTGATGGTGACGTGACGTGAGTGAGTTGTGAAGTTGCGAAGTGTTGGTCATCCTTGCTTCTGTGTTACTTCTCGCACAAGCTTTCACAATTCACATGTCACAATGCCCCTTTCGTAAGTGCTCGTATGACAGTAAACTGGAAGCAATGAGTTCTAGTTAATATAGCATTTTTAGGTTCTCTTTATTTTACTACACAGACCTATCGTTTGGCTTCAGAATGCTGGGTTGTTTTAACCCAATTTTGGTTCAAATATGGACAAACCCAAACATTGGGTTAAAAAAGTCATTTTAAAATTTAACCCAACGGCTGGGTTTGTCCATGTTTGACCCAAAGTTGGATTGAAACAACCCAGCATTTTTTAGAGTGAAGGCATTGATTCATCCACTGAGTTCATATATACAGCAGGGATCACATGTAATGATGAAAGATTATTGTGGGTGAACTAGCCCTTTAAGCTAACAACACGCACACAATTACAATCTTTCATGTCTTTACTAAACACAATCCATTAAACATTCAGAGTGCTGCAGTAAGTGAACTTCTTGTTGTTACTTAATGACCCATAAATGTTTTTTTTGTTTTGTTTCTGTAATAGTTGTTCACGATTCCCTTGTTCTGAGCAGTTAAACTGTCCACTGTTGTTCAGAATGAAATTCTCCCCCTGGCACTCTTTGTAATAGTTGAGTCCATGAGTAGTTCTCATTGTGAAAAGATGGGTCTTAAAATCATGCAGTCACTATTGTAAAGGGTTGAACTGTGCAGAATATGCTGGAAAACCAAAGACTGTGCAGGACATGGTGGATTTCTCTTAAGAACATTGGGCAGTTTAACTAAGTTTAACTAATGAACAACCATCACAAAACAAAAACAACATTAGTGGTTCATAGAGGTAACAACAAGGTTGTCACTTACAACATTTGCATTTTTATTACACAGCACTGAGAGTGGCTAATGGGATGTGTTGAGTAAAGTCATGAAAGATTATAATTGTGTGTGTAGCTATAGCTTCAACTCTCTGTGTTTTGTCTATACATGTGACTGATGAAGATCACATGACATTTTATGACCAAGAAATGCAGAAAATCCTCCAATTCCAAAGGGTTCAGATACTTTCTTACTACTGAATATGAATGCAGTTAAGAGGTGCTGATTCTTTTAGGAAGCTGCACAAATGTGAGTGTCAGTGGGCGTTTGAGTTTAGTTACCGAGACGAAATTCCATTCGACGTCGATGAGGTTCTTTAGGAGAGAAGCAGCTTTGGGATTGACAGTGGCAGAAGTTTTCCAGTCTTCTTTGAAACCACCTTGCCTCTGCAGGTCTTCAAACCTCTTTCAGGGTTTATCCCAACGAATCGTCTAAGGGTAATAAAACACACACACAGACAAGGGGGAGCGCGCTCTCGACAGCTACACAGTCTAGCGCAGAGACTAATCGTGTGGGGCAACACTTGGTTTCTGTCATTACGAGCAGCGCCTGTACCGGGACGAATGAACAGAGGGGCAGATTTGTTGTCCAGAGGAAATCCTATGTCAGAGATTGGACACTCCACCCGCTGGCGTTGAGTCAGATATGCCTGAGATGTGGACAGGCTGCCATAGATCTCTTCGCATCGCGAGAAAACGATGTAATAACGAATGTAATAATATTGTTAAATATAAAATTAAATGTCCCCAACTAAGTGTAACCGTGGCGCTAAGCCACACTAATGGCGCGTTTCCACTGGGCGGTACGGTACAGTACAGTACGGTTCGGGTCTGTAGACCATGATCCGGCTAGCGTTTCCACCGCCACTTGATAGGCGTGGTGTTTGCCGGAAAGAAGCGATCGACGTCATTTTCGCGCGAAGAAGAAAGCGAAATAGTAAACAACTATGGATGACATACTGCAGATCTTGTTCTTGCTTCTCGGCATGTTTGTCACAAGAAACAAGCGCCGGCATTAGGCGTTTCTCAATACCAAGTAGCCACGCAAAGTCCGACTCAGGAGAATGATCTCGAGGACGCGAGTCCAGTAATTCTGCTGATGGAACAGCGCGTTCTTGAAAGCGCCACTCAGCTCGCTCTGCTACTCCGGTTATCTCTGTATGTACATTTTAGGCAACAATAAAACGAAATATGTTATAAAACACCACTCTGCTTCTTTGCGATTTCATTTAAATACATTTTAAACATTATAAGCACACAAATGTGGTTCAGACAACGCATATCCTATTGATTTATAACATTAATATTGATCCTATATTTATAACAAAACTAAATATAAAACACAACCCTGCCTCTTTTCGTTTAAATTTAAAAATATTAAACATATTCGAGGCAATATGTGCATTGGTACAAATGTTGCAATAAACAACATTACAGATGATCTTGTATTATAATAAAATAAAAAATGACAAAACTCAACCCTATCTCTTTTTGTTAAATTTCAGTTTTATCAATAATAGCCATTATAAAAGTATAAGTAAAAAGCTATACAGTAAAGCTTTAATAACATAAAGCAAACAATTCAGTCAAATATACAAATTCAGCGCTCAAATATATGAAACTTTACTTAGCCTTCTGCCAAAACTATTGGCCAGGGAACGAATTATAGATTCACGAGACCAAAGATCGCCTGTTAGGTCTGTACAAGACGAATTATATCTCATGTTTAACCACTACAGACAGAGACGTCAGAGTCAGCGGCAAACATCAGAATGACTAGCCGAGGAAAGGCTGTTCCAGGCGGGGTACTTGAGCCCCGAGCGCCCGGTGATTTCTTGGAATGGATCTCAGTCAAATTATCATAAATCTAAAAATAAACCACAGATTTGAGCTTTAAAAAACTACATTCTCGCCTGAAAAACTCTTAAAACTACATTTCGTGACAAAATAACAGTAGTATTATATTTCAACTGTATAATAAAAAATGATGTAGTGTAGTGTGATTAAACAAAATCAATATGATTAATGCAATACTAAACAATATGGTGTGTGAATTTATTATTGTTTTGTTGGTAAAAAAAATAAATGAAGCGTAAGTCAGGAAATGTCCACTAGGGGGAAACACGAACAAGGAGTTCGTGTCGTCTCATTTATTTATCTCTATTTTCCCCTTTTCCAGGTATAGACTATTTATTAATTCATTTCTGTTGTGAGTTAAAAACTACACAGTGTTTATAAGGCTGGTTATTTCTCCTGAACATATGTGGAAATGTGAGGTTTGAGGTTTAATTATCGTGTGTTTGACATGCTAACCACAAGGAAACTGTGGGTTAAACTGAACGCATCTTATGTCCTTGCCTAACTGTAAAGTAAAAAAAATATAACATTTATTAACTAAAATGGTTAGGAGCAAATGTTATGTGGAACATAGTCCATGTTGTTTTTCTGTATTTCATGGTTAATCTGTTTAATGATAAGTGACAGCTGAAATAGTGTTTCATTTTATTTTAGTGCCAAAGAAGTTGTAGAAAAGTTGATAAAAGACTGAATGTTAAAAATGCTGGTTTAGTGCTCATTTAAATACACATAGTGTGGTATACAAATAATATGGTGACTGTTGTGATACATTTTTATGCATTGCTGATCTCATCTGCGTATTAATGTGAACTAATGTATTGATGTATACACCCAATTCTCTGTTATATATTGTGTTGGAAAAGAAAGAAGACACAGCCAATACAGCTTGATGAGCAGACAACAAGGAGTTCGTGTCGTCTTATTTATTTATGTCTATTTTCCCCTTTTCCAGGGGTGCAACAATGGCGCTTCTAATGCCCCTGTAGCACGCGCAAGTGACGATACTCTGTCAACCAATCAGCGTTCTGCAGTGAGTCTAGCTCCACCTTTTAGTACCTTACCACTGTGCTAGGTACCCAACGGAAGGGTACCCAAAAACTGCTACGGTACAGTTCGGCTTTTGACAGTGGAAACGCAAATAATTGCGTACCGTACCGAACTGTACCGTACCACTCAGTGGAAACGAGCCATAAGTCCCGACGATGCCACCGGGGTTACATACCCACGGAAATAACTGCAACACAAGTTCAAATAGACAATACTTGATAAAAGAGCGAAGACGTGACTTTCAAGTTCAATAACTTTATTGACAATGAGTTAAAAACCTCTGAATAAATAATCAATTTTAATTATGAATATTATAAAAGGAGCAATACAAATTTAATAAACATAGACGTTAGGTCAATTATTAAATATCACAACCCACCAGTCTCACGATAGGAGTGACCAAGCCTGTGCGAAACAGAGAAGAGTCATTGGGCCACGGACCCGCCGCCCTAAGAGCACACACCACACGTGTACGATACTCAAGATGATAAAATCACCTCAGTGAATAATACAAACCACTCTACACTCCCAAATCAATCCCCATGCAGTGCAGGAAATCTCACGCCACATGCAGTGAAGGAAAGGCCCAGACGACCCCAGAGAAAAGCACTCCCACGCTCCTAAAACACAGAAGATATAGATTAAAACTCCCCTTTACACATCACACAAACCACAGCGGTTGGTCTTAACCAAACTCAAATAATAAAATCAATGTACAAAAATAATAAACCAAAAGTAAAACAAAAACAGAAAATCAGTATATAACCAAAAGCTTAAGATTATTATAACAAAAATAAATCATAAACAAAACAGCAGGGCCTAGACGTCCGAGGTCCACATGCATAGGACTCCACAAAGGAGGATCTGCCAAATAAAAACAAACCATAATATCTGGAATACAAATCCAAATAGACCTCTTATGACACAACTTCCATACAGCATCATACACATTCAAACTACAGAATTGTTAGATAATCCGATAATTATACACAAAATGTTAGCAACGAGCCAAACCTTGCAATCTAACACACACACACACACACACACACCTCTGCCATAATCCAAGAGTAACATATAGACTTAGACTGGGTGATACAGCTCGTGGCTATAGGTTAAACACAGCATCCAGCGCTCGGCACTAGCCCCATTAAATCACCCACGCGCTCACACTCTTGCCTCAAGGATTTCCTCCCTGCGTTTAACATAGAATCAACAATGTAAACAAACTAAACGTCTGTGTGTATCAGAAACAGAAGGCCACACTCACACCTCGCTATGGCGCTTCGGGGTCACAACACTGGAAGGAGACGGAAAAGGTCAAAGCGTCAGGAAGTTATGACGTCTACTAACTGTTGCGCTTTTTATAGAGTGAAATAAATACACGCCTCACCTCATACATCCTTATTCACTCGGTCACATACGCAAGTCAAAAGCCAATGGCGACAACGGCGAAGAAAGGAGACAGCGGCAAGGAACCAAAACTCCATCAGTGACAGAATGGAGAAAAAACCCTTGGAGAACCCAGACTCAGTCGGGGCCAGTTCTCCTCTGGCCAACGAATAAACAGTGTGTGATTATGATTCGGGGACGATGAGGCCTTCACAGGGGAGAGTCTAGTTAACACAAGCTCTGCTGACACTTCAGGGATGTGTTGTGGCCGTGTCCAGGCGCAGGTCCAACATCTGATCTGGATACGGCCCGGGTCCGGCTGATTACAGTTCACCTCGGAATAAACAGAAAAACTAAAATTAGCATAGATGCCATCCTTCTTATGATGTAGCGAGTACATCTGGTGTTTAAGAAAGTGTCCCCAGTTCCAGCTGACTTATGCAGCCTAATAATCATTTAACTGATTTGAAAAATAGGAATGTATAGTGTTATATGTGAATGCCAGGTTGAAGAGATGTGTTTTTAGTCTAGATTTAAACTGACAGAGTGTGTCCCAGCTCCGGTCCACAAAGCCCCTTTTCCCTCAGGGCCGCAAAGATCTGGATTAAAGACAAGGGCCACACATGGGCTATAACAGGAGGCCAGCTGTGTGTGTGTGTGTGTGTGTGTGTGTGTGTGTTGTTGCTACTTAGAACTTTTAAATACCTAATAAATATAATATTTGACTGCACACACATGACTGACATTGAATGCGATTTCTGTCTGTCTACATTATTTACAGTTGATTCAGGGACGTGCACAGGAATTTTGTGGGGCAGTTGCTCTGACCTGAAAAAAGGGCACTACTCCCGAAACTCACGGGCTATATGAAGGAATATATTCAGTTGAATTTTGCCCATACAAATTGCCTTATCTGATCGTGTTTATTTCCAAACGCAATGCCTCATATTATGGTCTTATTATTATTTATAAAGATTGCAAACGTCAAAGATGACAGGTTTATGATATACAACTTTGTAAAAAGTATACAAAATGTATTAACAATATGTTAAATGTCACCAAAATACACATGAGAAAAAGAGTTCCTCATATTATTGTTTATTGTTTTTTAATTATTATTATTATTATTATTTTATTTTTTAAATAAATAATCTGGATTGAATTGACAGATGGGGAAAAACTCGCTTCTAATAAAAAAAAAAAACCTTAGATTTCGGAAAAAATACAATCCTTTTTTAACCTTTTGGCTTCCCGTACATTCAATTGTGCTTTTTGCTCATCTGGGCAACTACGCATGATTTGTAGTATGATTGCGTAAAGGGAACAGGAATTCCGGTAAGGAACAGAATCGACTGCTACACCCAGTGCCGATCCTGACCTCCCCCTGGGGCCCTAAGCAAAATTCTGCTAAGTGGGCCTCTACCTGACCTGTGATGTCTTGAGCTATGTAAACCATTTGCCATTGCCACAATCACACCTGACACTTCAGCGCTCCCATACAATCCTCCCTCCTTTAAACAAAACAGTCAAAGAATAAGTACAACAATATAGAACAGAATGAGGTTCAAACACACAATATTTATTGAATAGAGTATTTTCTATAGAATGTTAAGATAATAAGTGAATATTATTAAGTAAGTGAATATTAACGTAAACATAAATAAGAAGAAAATAATAAATTATAACCCTGAGCTTTGGCTTTTGGGATTAACTTTGGTTCTTTCTACAGCCTGGGCATTTTCGGCATCAGTATGATTTTTTTTATTTTTTTATTATGCATGTTGAAGCAATTCTTGATTTATGGTTATTATTTACTGAGGGATGTGCATCCATTTTTACCATTATGTCCAGCTAATCAACATTTTTAATTCAATATAGCCTATAAATCAATAGTCAATCAATGTCAAATTGTCAATACATTGCTTTCTATCTTGCATAATTAGTGCAGTTGTTTAGAGTTTTTAACTACACTGAGACTAGATAATCAGTGTCTTGTTTTAAAAGTATAATGTGTACTTTGATTGGGAGTGCCATCATTCACGTGCATGTATTGTACAGTATGTCTGCTCTCCACATATTTCTGCTTGAAAAATGCGAGTTTCATTTAGGCAACGCGCATATGAACGCATGATAACACACGCGACGCGGTTATGTTTTCCGAGCTGCAGTAAACAAACACCGTTGCACTTTGTCGTTTATCAAAATCAAACGTAATAAATAATTGTATTTTACTCTCACTTTTGTCAGGCACAAAGTGATGCAAGAGATGCACTGCCTGCCCAGCTAGGTTAGCAAGACCGAAAAACATCCAACTTTGCTGACATCAAACTTAGAGAGGAGAGAACACAAGTTTACCTGATTGTTGTTCCCGCAATTCACTCTCATGGTTTTTTTCTTCTTCCTCTTTTCGTGACCAGAAGGATAGTTTCGCTTCATTTTGTCGTGGATGTTGTAGCTACACATTTGACGGCGCGCTATGACTATGACACGAGATGGAGGCGTGGCCTTAAGTAATTTGCGTGGCCCTACGCCGGTCGCGTGCAGTCTATGGTCGCGTGCAGCGTTTGCCCTTCATACTGACTTTCACTTTCGGTGCCCGAATGGAAGTGAATGAGGCTTTGCGATTTTTTTTTTAATCTAGGCCTACGTGAAATTCTGCATCCATTGCACGATTTAATTTTTTTCTCGGAAGGGCAACTTGAGTGAGAAGGGCATATGGGCAGTTGCCCGGGCAACCTGAGCAACCCCCCTGTGCACGTCCCTGAGTTGATTTAATCCCAATGTTGATTGGATACGGGCAATAAGACGTGAAGCATCAGCTGGAAGAATGGGTTACTTGTGGGATCCTGACACTCAGTATGCACTAAACATACACTACGTGTGCAGTAAACATTGTCACTTAGTCAAATATCAGTTTTATATATTATATTTCTGCAAGCCAAGCTATACCGGTCGCCGATTACGTTCCTCTCCAGTGGACGTAAGTTAGTTCTCAGAGTAATATTCAATTGCCTGAATCCACTTTTGCGTCCTTAAACGCTTTTTGGGGGGGGCTATATGAATATTCATATATATAGTCATGTTTAATTCACTGACAATATATAAAAATGTATAGGAGACATTAAAAACTTGTAAAGGAATACATAAAGGATCTGCAATATATGGAAGTTATTTTTTTCTTGCAACATTAATACGTTTTTATGTACTTATGGGACTGAATAAAATATACATTTTAAAATGTTTGTCTTAGTCAGCATCCAATAAAAGGTACCAGACAAATACTTGTATTTATCCATCAAATAAGTTATTTTTTTGTCCAAACTGGGTTCAGAGATGATCAGTTGTGTGTGAGTTAAGATGTCAGTTCCTCTTCTTTCTTTCTTCTTTAACCACACGTGTTTCTCTAATAGCATGTGTGGTTAAACTAACTGAGTTCTCACACTCATCAGTAACATGTTCCCAAACCTCAACAGTGAGTTCATCGCTCTGAAAATACTACTGAAAATATGAAGTCACACTAGTTCCAGTTAATTAGACTAAAGGTTATTAAAACAGTTCTGAAAGCGCTAGAACTCAAAGCCAGAACACCAAAGAGGACAAAAGACAACAATTAGGCAGAAACATGTGTGTGTTAGTTTGGCCATACTGGTTTTAGATATTGAGAATTGAGAAAGCCATAGATATATTGGCATAGGCCTATTTTTTTTTTTTTTTTTTAAGTTACATTGACAATGCATACAATTTCCAGGTCTAGAAAATCTATTGCTATCGTGTATATTCAGGTTTCCAAGCTGTTTTCCAAACCGTTTTTTTAAAAAAAAAGCTGATTTTTGTTGTTGTTTTAGCTTATTTTAATGTTCGTTTTTTTCTTCATACATTTTGTACTGTTTTGATGATGTGAATATATGGTTTACGTGTCAACGTCTGTGCTTTTGTAGTTCAAAGAACCACTGAAACAGACCCTGAAATGTAAAATATCTATTGAGAGCATCAAAACTGCACAAGATGTTCTGCAGAATCCACTGCATCTGTGTCTGTAAAGGTTTGAGCCCATACAATCAGAGGTTCCTCAGGAGGTTTCTTCACAAGAAAATATGTGCAATGATGGAAAATATATTTCACCATAAATACCCACGTTCAACATGGGCTTTATTATTGATTAATATAATATAATATTACAAGCATTGCTGAAAGCCATGAATTAATAATAAAGACATATTATTTCCCCTTATTTCAAATCTTTTTGTGAACAGTGTGTTTGAAAACTCTATCAATAGAGTTTTTAAGGGTAGATAATCATTTTACTAGGAAAATGCACAAGAAAAATGGGCTCTTTGTAAACAATGTTTTATGACTTCTTTTTTTATTTTGGTCCATAGGGTTAGAAAAAAACAAAAGCTCAAAACAAACTGTAGGCCTATATATATTCATCTAATATAAGTGATCAGGACAACTCGCAGTGACCCAAAAGGAGTAGACAGAAGCGATTGCTTATTACTCATACTGTACATTTCTCACAATTTCAATATTTATGTTCATTCAGCTTCAATTCAGTCTTTTTTCCCACCCATTATCATATTAAACAACAGAATACGGCCATTCAACAGTCTCCTATCAACGGCCTCTTAACAAATAATTATTTTAACAAAATGTAAAGAATAGCATTAATTGGGCATTAAAAAGACATGTTAAGGAATAAATAAAGCATCTGCAATATATGGAAGTTAATTAATTTACTCTTGCGATATTAATAGGGTTATTAATGCGATAATGTACAAATACCTAGCATCAAATAAAAGGTACCAGACGAATACTTGTATTTATCCATTAAATAAGTTATTTTAGTTTTACCAGGTTCAGATCAAACTGGGTTCAGAGATGATCAGTTCTGTGTGAGTAAAGATGTCAGTTCCTCTTCTTTCTTTTTTCTTTAACCACACGTGTTTCTCTAATAGCATGTGTGGTTAAACTAACTGAGTTCTCACACTCATCAGTAACATGTTCCCAAACCTCAACAGTGAGTTCATCGCTCTGAAAATACTGCTGAAAATGTGAAGTCACACTAGTTCCACATTGCTAAATTAAAACTAGACCAAAGGTTATTAAAACAGCACTAGAACTCAAAGCCAGAACACCAAGAGGACAAAAGACAACAATCCATTACAATTTGTTTGTTAACATGTAAAAGACATTGAAAGTATTAACAATGAATGAACCCATTAGTTATATTAGATTGATATTGCTCTGCTCATGTGTGTTTTGTATAATTATTTGACTGATGTGTTCTTGTTCACAGAGGCATAAAGTTCACTGCAGTTCTCCTGAGCTCCAGCTTTTGCTCCTCTGATGGAAGCATACGTCACTCTATCATCACAGCGAACCTGAATGAACATCACAGTTGTTTCAACCCACAATTATTACAGCATGTTGTCTGAGCTCAATTCATGAAGAACTGCATATAAGAAGAAAACACAAACTATCATGTTGAGTGAAGCTGGACAACATCAAGGAAGCGTTTGCTCACCTTGTTCTTTTTGCCTCGTTTTTTACTGTACGCAGTGACTTCAGTATAAGTCACATCATCTGTCTGCTCCTAAACATCAATGGAAATATGGAAAAAATCAATATTCATCCATCAATAATATTTTACTCAGGTTCTGCAAATGTTCAGGTAATATATGTGTGAAATGTGTGTCCTGGCAATTTCCCATAAATGTTTTGTGAAAATCTATTATACAGACATAATGTTATGATGACAGATCCTATTGTAACATGACAGGATGTTTGACTTGACCCACACAACAGGAACAACACATGATGAAATCCAGGGCAATTAGTAACTGTAGCACAACACACTCGTACGTTTACACGACAACAATATGCTTAAAAAGAAGAAGTCTTTCCATTGAATTTTCCGCGTACAGACGACACTATTGTCAAAATTATCCCCATTCACACAGATCCACAAAAACAACTAAAAACACTGTATTCTTCTGCCAGGCCACTAGATGGCGATGAAACACTATAGACTGAACACGTAATACGCATGTGCATCGCCTTATCTCTTCGCGTTTTTGTTGTTTACACAGAGATCGTTTTTAAAAACTTGCACTTTGAAACCCGTTTTCAAACTTTGTGATTTCAGGCACGCAAAACGCCGTTGTCGTGTAAAATGAACGGCCAAAACGCATAAAAAGTTTTATGTTTTTGGTTGAAAACGGTGTCGAGTAAACAGCCCCTGAATTACAACGAACTGGCAATACATGAGGGAAAGAAAACACAATGGCTGCATTCGAAAACGTAGGCAGTGACTAGGTGCCTCGCTGTCCTATCAGACAATGACTTTGCAGGCAGCATTTGCACACGAGAGTTCCTTGTAGCGACAACGAGAATGCAACCCACACGAGTGAAGCGTTCGTACATAATCAAACACAAAGGGGCTGCATATTCCAGATCACCCGAGGCTATGAGCCAAGAAGACCTTTTGTCGTTTAACTAAAGGAAGGATGTTGTCAATGTTTTATAACTTGGCAAGAACAGATCTGTTCAGAAATGGTGAAACAAGAGGCCCTAACAAGAAGTCACCTGACCCCTGCGACTAAACAGACTGAACCATTCAGGGTCCCGAGCTAGTTTTCCCCTCATCAATTATTATATCTCCTTAAGGCTGAAAAAGTGGACTTGCATACAAAATACCCTTTGTCTTGAAGACAACCATTTGCAAACTAAACCCTCACGTGGTACACACCACGGATGAGACAAATGCTGCCCATAAGGATACACACACACACACACACACACACACACACACACACACACACATAAGGACTTTCCTCCAATTCTCCAATACCAATAAAACTCATCCCAGAACAAATCTTGACTGACCCATAATCAAAATCATGTAACATAACATAATTATATATTGTGTTTACAACCCCTGTATGTGTCTATTCTGCTTAGATCACATCTAAGTCATGTAATTGTTTTAAATATTAGAGATACTGGAATGAAAGTGTCGTGTTTCCTATCATTATGCTCGTATGTGTTTAATTCAAAAGATGGCTCGATTGAAATCTGTGTAAAAATGTTTATGTTCTTAAAATGGAAATTATGTCTAAACTGAATCCTATGTTCAAGCTGATGACTAAGCAGACCACAGAGAACACATGATTCACGAAGAGAGAGGGGGGGGGGGGGGGATAGGAAAGACCCCCTTCTCAAATAACCATATAGTATCTTATTGTCCGAATTCCAAATTCCTCCAGGAGGCGGGAAAAAACATTTTGAGTTTAAAATCTTAGACCCGAACACAGAATCCTGCTCTTGTGATCCGCTCTCTTGTGATGCTCTTGCCCTCTGCTCTCTTGTGATGCTCTCTTTCGGCAGAACAAGCCGGGTGGAGCCGACGATGGTTATAGTAACCATGTAGACGCAGAGACAAATGACCCAAATCAAGATATGGGTTAAAACAGATTTAATTCAAGCCATCTCGTCACACTTTTCTTTCTTTTCTTAGTTTGTTTCTTTTCCGTTAAAAGTCTCGGTTCTAAGTTAAGTGTTGCTGCAAAGTTTAGTTTAAAACGTTTCAACTGCAAAACCAGCTTCCAACTTCAAAGACTTTCATCCATCCGCCAACACACCACGTGACTGGCTGCCCAAGATCTATCAAGCACGAGGAGACCGCCAGCCAAACCACGGACCCGGGAACCCCCGTCACGACAAAAGGGAACCCCAAAGCAAGGACAAGCAAGTACCTCCAGACTTTTAGCTGAAACTGCAGGTGCATTTTAATATCAAATTGAATTACCCGCCTAAGAAACGATACAAGGGTGAAATTAATTATTGATGGTTCGTTCAGGTCATGTCTTTTAAGTGCATATAGAAACTTGGGATCTCACCATCTAACTCCTAAAACTCATTCTTCCTCACTCTCTGTCTTTCTTCAACTTGTATGAATGCGTGTGCGTGTGTTTGTGTTATATTAGTTTTATGTGTGTTAGTCATAGGCTTATAATCAATCAAGTATTATTTGTATTTGAAAAGAGAAGCATTACTTGTGTTATGTGCTTACAGATTTATTGTCTTGAACTTCGATCTAAGTTACCTATGCTTTGACCCTTGATTTATTTCTTAATTTAGCTGTTAGCTGGGAATTATTCTTTCTTGGCCAAGAAGATATTATATTTCCTAGAATTAATAATTGTTTATGCTTTCCGTTCATTGGATGAACTGATAAACTGATTATACTATTGATTTTGCTACAGTAAATTCTGAAAATAATTCAATTATTAATTATTGATCATAATCCGTTATGAATAATAATTAATTATATTTATACGTGCGTATAATCGCTACATCCTCACGAAACTGATTTCAGACTTCTGCTATGGTTTAATGATCTACAGAAAAATAGAGCGAGCTTTGGTGAAAACTAAGTGAATATTTAATGACTACAATACTAATTTCTCGCTAGAAATGACATCACAAGTGGAAACCGTTGATCAAAAATTTACATTTACACACAAACAGCCGCAACTTTCAGACGCCATCTTAATTAGTCTAGCTCAACTGTCACAGAATGGAAAGCACAGGATTGTGGGATATCAAAGGCAGTGAAGGATAGATCTGTGCTGCCTTCAAAACTCGATCGTCGATCGGCTGAGTCTGATCCTATACCCTAGTGCGTCACACATCGACAGCGGCTGAGTCTAATCCTATACCCTAGTGCGTCTACACATCGACGGCGGCTGAGTCTGATCCTATACTCTAGTGCGTCTTCACATCGACGGCGGCTGAGTCTAATCCTATACCCTAGTGCGTCTACACATCGACAGCGGCTGAGTCTAATCCTATACCCTAGTGCGTCTACACATCGACAGCGGCTGAGTCTAATCCTATACCCTAGTGCGTCTACACATCGACAGCGGCTGAGTCTAATCCTATACCCTAGTGCGTCTTCACATCGACGGCGGCTGAGTCTAATCCTATACCCTAGTGCGTCTACACATCGACAGCGGCTGAGTCTAATCCTATACCCTAGTGCGTCACACATCGACAGCGGCTGAGTCTAATCCTATACCCTAGTGCGTCTACACATCGACGGCGGCTGAGTCTAATCCTATACCCTAGTGCGTCTACACATCGACGGCGGCTGAGTCTAATCCTATACCCTAGTGAGTCTACACAACGACGGCGGCTGAGTCTGATCCTATACCCTAGTGCGTCTTCACATCGACGGCGGCTGAGTCTAATCCTATACCCTAGTGCGTCTACACATCGACAGCGGCTGAGTCTAATCCTATACCCTAGTGCGTCTACACATCGACGGCGGCTGAGTCTAATCCTATACCCTAGTGCGTCTACACATCGACGGCGGCTGAGTCTAATCCTATACCCTAGTGAGTCTACACAACGACGGCGGCTGAGTCTGATCCTATACCCTAGTGCGTCTTCACATCGACGGCGGCTGAGTCTGATCCTATACCCTAGTGCGTCTACACATCGACGGCGGCTGAGTCTAATCCTATACCCTAGTGCGTCTACACATCGATAGTGGCTGAGTCTGATCCTATACCCTAGTGCGTCTTCACATCGACGGCGGCTGAGTCTAATCCTATACCCTAGTGAGTCTACACATTGACGGCGGCTGAGTCTAATCCTATACCCTAGTGCGTCTACACATCAACGGCGGCTGAGTCTAATCCTATACCCTAGTGCGTCTACACATCGATGGCGGCTGAGTCTAATCCTATACCCTAGTGCGTCTACACATCAATGGTGGCTGAGTCTAATCCTATACCCTAGTGCGTCTACACATCGACGGCTGAGTCTAATCCTATACCCTAGTGCGTCTACACATCAACGGCTGAGTCTAATCCTATACCCTAGTGCGTCTACACATCAACGGCTGAGTCTAATCCTATACCCTAGTGCGTCTACACATCAACGGCGGCTGAGTCTAATCCTATACCCTAGTGCGTCTACACATCGATGGCGGCTGAGTCTAATCCTATACCCTAGTGCGTCTACACATCAATGGTGGCTGAGTCTAATCCTATACCCTAGTGCGTCTACACATCGACGGCTGAGTCTAATCCTATACCCTAGTGCGTCTACACATCGATGGCAGCTGAGTCTAATCCTATACCCTAGTGCCTCCACACATCGACGGCTGAGTCTAATCCTATACCCTAGTGCGTCTACACATCGACGGCGGCTGAGTCTAATCCTATACCCTAGTGCGTCACACATCGACAGCGGCTGAGTCTAATCCTATACCCTAGTGCGTCTACACATCGACGGCGGCTGAGTCTAATCCTATACCCTAGTGCGTCTACACATCGACGGCGGCTGAGTCTAATCCTATACCCTAGTGCATCTACACATCGATGGCAGCTGAGTCTGATCCTATACCCTAGTGCATCTACACATCGACGGCGGCTGAGTCTGATCCTATACCCTAGTGCGTCTACACATCGACGGCGGCTGAGTCTAATCCTATACCCTAGTGCATCTACACATCGATGGCAGCTGAGTCTGATCCTATACCCTAGTGCATCTACACATCGACGGCGGCTGAGTCTGATCCTATACCCTAGTGCGTCTACACATCGACGGCGGCTGAGTCTAATCCTATACCCTAGTGCGTCTACACATCGACGGCGGCTGAGTCTAATCCTATACCCTAGTGCGTCTACACATCGACGGCGGCTGAGTCTAATCCTATACCCTAGTGCATCTACACATCGATGGCAGCTGAGTCTGATCCTATACCCTAGTGCATCTACACATCGACGGCGGCTGAGTCTGATCCTATACCCTAGTGCATCTACACATCGATGGCAGCTGAGTCTGATCCTATACCCTAGTGCGTCAACACATCGACGGCGGCTGAGTCTGATCCTATACCCTAGTGCGTCTACACATCGATGGCGGCTGAGTCTAATCCTATACTCTAGTGCGTCTACACATCGATGGCGGCTGAGTCTGATCCTATACCCTAGTGCGTCTACACATCGATGGCGGCTGAGTCTGATCCTATACCCTAGTGCGTCTACACATCGATGGCGGCTGAGTCTGATCCTATACCCTAGTGCGTCTACACATCGATGGCGGCTGAGTCTGATCCTATACCCTAGTACGTCTACACATCGATGGCGGCTGAGTCTAATCCTATACCCTAGTGCGTCTACACATCGATGGCGGCTGAGTCTGATCCTATACCCTAGTGCGTCTACACATCGACGGCGGCTGAGTCTGATCCTATACCCTAGTGTGTCTACACATCGACGGCGGCTGAGTCTGATCCTATACCCTAGTGCGTCTACACATCGATGGCGGCTGAGTCTAATCCTATACCCTAGTGCGTCTACACATCGACGGCGGCTGAGTCTAATCCTATACCCTAGTGCGTCTACACATCGATGGCGGCTGAGTCTGATCCTATACCCTAGTGCGTCTACACATCGACGGTGGCTGAGTCTGATCCTATACCCTAGTGCATCTACACATCGACGGTGGCTGAGTCTGATCCTATACCCTAGTGCATCTACACATCGATTGCGGCTGAGTCTGATCCTATACCCTAGTGCGTCTACACATTGACGGTGGCTGAGTCTAATCCTATACCCTAGTGCGTCTACACATCGATGGCGGCTGAGTCTGATCCTATACCCTAGTGCGTCTACACATCGATGGCGGCTGAGTCTGATCCTATACCCTAGTACGTCTACACATCGATGGCGGCTGAGTCTAATCCTATACCCTAGTGCGTCTACACATCGACGGCGGCTGAGTCTAATCCTATACCCTAGTACGCTGAAGCGCCCAGCGTTTTTTACTAGTCTGATCCTATACCCTAGTGTGTCTACACATCGACGGCGGCTGAGTCTGATCCTATACCCTAGTGCGTCTACACATCGATGGCGGCTGAGTCTAATCCTATACCCTAGTGCGTCTACACATCGATGGCGGCTGAGTCTAATCCTATACCCTAGTGCGTCTACACATCGACGGCGGCTGAGTCTAATCCTATACCCTAGTGCGTCTACACATCGATGGCGGCTGAGTCTGATCCTATACCCTAGTGCATCTACACATCGACGGTGGCTGAGTCTGATCCTATACCCTAGTTCGTCTACACATCGATGGCGGCTGAGTCTAATCCTATACCCTAGTGCGTCTACACATCGACGGCGGCTGAGTCTAATCCTATACCCTAGTGCGTCTACACATCGATGGCGGCTGAGTCTAATCCTATACCCTAGTGCGTCTACACATCGACGGCGGCTGAGTCTAATCCTATACCCTAGTGCGTCTACACATCGATGGCGGCTGAGTCTGATCCTATACCCTAGTGCATCTACACATCGACGGTGGCTGAGTCTGATCCTATACCCTAGTGCATCTACACATCGATGGCGGCTGAGTCTGATCCTATACCCTAGTGCGTCTACACATTGACGGTGGCTGAGTCTAATCCTATACCCTAGTGCGTCTACACATCAATGGCGGCTGAGTCACGGCTAAGGCCGTGTGTCCACCATAGCGTTTTTTCACGCAGATGGCATATTTTTTCAATTGTTTTCAATGGGAGCGCCCCGTTTTTTAAACGCCATGAGCGTAACGAGGCGCTGATCTTTTTTTTCACGCTGAAGCGCCCAGCGTTTTTTACTAGTCGCCGAGAGTTGAAGAAGTTTCAACTTTGGGTAAAACGCAGTGCTCATCACTGTCACTTTTTACCCAGCCGTCCAATCACAATGGAGGAGGGGCGGTACAAATACCACACTGACCAACCGCCACATTCTGCTTGTACAACGTCAACAGATGACAACAACAAGCACAAAAACGGAACCAAATATTTTAAAACAAGAAATATGTGTGAAATTAGATACTAGTAAGTAGTAACACTCTCAAGCGCCCATAGCTAGGCATTTTCAGCAGAGCGCCTAGTGTTTTCAGCTGGCTAAAAACGCTTTGCTGGATACGCGGCCTAATGCTCTACTTTACTTTTTACTTTACTTTATCAACTTTATTAATCCCACAAGGGGCAATTAGTTAAGAGCAGCATGTATACAACAGTACATAACACAGATCACACACATTTCTCACAACATACAAGCAGTCTATATGTCCACTTTTAAAAACCCCAAAGAACCCTACACAGAGTTTAAAAGTTTGATCGCAGAAGGGTTGAAAGATTTGGAGTGGCGGTTTGTCTTACACACAGGAAGCGCATAACGACGCCCAGAAGGCAACAGAGAAAATTCACCTGCCAAAGCATGTCCCGGAGAGGCTAAGATACTCGCTGCCTTCCGAACTATTTGTTGGTTACAGAAGACATTACGGTATCTCTGTTTCACACCGATAATTTTAGAACAGATTTTTACAATGTTGTTCAGGCTATTCCTGTCTTTAACTGTCAGATTGTGAAACCAACAGATAGAAGAAAAACTTAAAAGACTCTCAATAAAAGACTGGTAAAATCTACACAGGATGACCGGCGTGACAGAAGGAGTTTAGTTTGCGGAGGAGATAAATTCTCTGTTGCCCCCGCTTCACGATGGCAGTGCTGTTTATATCAAACTTAAGATGGTCATCAAAAACAGTGCCCAAATATTTATATGATGAAACAATTTCCACCTTTACATTATGTATGATGCTCTCTGAAGCAGTATCTCTATTTCACCCAAAGTCAATAATTAATTATTTGGTTTTAGATACATTTAAGTCAAGGAAATGGTTATCACACCATGAGATACAGTCAATCAGAGCATTCCCATGGTCAGATACTGGATCTTGGAGGAGTGACAACAACGCAGTGTCATCGGAAAACTTGACCAAATAGCTGCTCTCCTGGGCGCTTCTGCATCCATTTGTGTACATGATAAAAAAAAGCGGTGAAAGGACACACCCCTGAGGTGATCCTGTAGAGAGCAATAAGGGGTCTGATAAATGACCATTTACAGATACCCTCTGCTCTCTAACAGTTAAAAAATATAAAATCCATAAAACAAGTTGGTGAGGCAAGTTAAAATCACACAGCAGCTTGTCTATTAAAATATGTGGTTGCAATGTATTAAAAGCTGAAGAAAAGTCTGCAAACAGAACTATACCCCAGTCGCCCACTGCTATACCCCAACACGTCTCGCCGGCTGTGTCCTGATACTTGTTCCCCTAACTAACTTGCTTCCCTATCTAACTTGCTGCGCAGCAATAATAAACAAACACACTTCAGCAAATGTCCTTTGAATGCTTTAATCACGGCCCAGAGATCTTCCTGAGCAGTTCTCCGAGATTAATCTGTGAGTCTAGCGATCTACTACTGGTGCGTCCATCCGCTCGTGAGCGGTTCGTCTCAGTGGACTGCGGGGCAAATGCTCCCCAGACAACGTTGTGAGACTGCACTGTTTGTTCTGCTGTCATTTTTTTTATATGTCCCTTCTGATTTGTTTTTCTTTTGGTTGTTTTGTATTTGTAGATAGCTTTACACTAATGCTGGTGTCTAGGTGTAGAGTGGCTAATCTCAGAGCTGTCACTTAACGTGAGACGTGCTGTTAATGGTGTACATTAGCCCCACCTTTTGTTATATCGCCACCAGCAGTTTGTTTGCACTGTTTGTGTTTTTACTGGCAATTTGGTGTAAACCTCTTGGGCTACACCAGTCTATCTAACTTCTGTGGCCAGTAACTCGCCAATTGTTGACCTTCTTTATGGTTTGAACTTGTTCTATTATAATTTGTTGATAAATGTGTGTCTGTTGGCTAATTGCGAAATATATAGTGTTTTTGTTTCAGGAGCTGAAGGCCCCCGGTGTAGGGAAGCTAGCTGTCCTTGCCCTTTTTCTGTGGTGTTTCCTTCACCGAGTGTTTTGCCGTTGGCACCTGCGTTTCCCTCACTTGTGTGTTTTACAGTTATATACAATTGTGTGAGTGTGAGTGTGTTTGTGTAGAGTATAATTGGGTGAGTGGTGTGGTCTTAGGATACTCACTGCTCAGCTAGTGGTAAGCTAAAAAACCTACTGGTAAGCCTCAGCCTGAAATGTTTTTTTTTTCTTCTTTATTTTCATTTTTGGTCTGGTGCACACTGAAGTCAACAGCTTTTAAAAAAAAAAAACATTTTATATGGTTATTGTTTTGAAAATAAAAGTGTTTTGTATTCAAATCCACGTCTCCTGTCTTCCGTGGAAGCGAACCTGTGTGCCTTGTGAAATTTCCCCGTTCACGTAAATGGGGTGGTGTAGTCTGCTCTTTATCTTGCTCCATTTTGTACATTAGTGTAATTTTTGCCCTTCCCCGCCATATGAACATTAATAACTCATGGTTAAACCTGCAATACTTACCACAGAGTCACCAGTCCCTCTTCTGTTGCCTGAAACATAATGTCACGTTAAAGTTTATGATCAAACAGTCTCTTAATGCAGATGACAATCAGTTTTTAAAAGAGTCAAAATAGTTTTTAAATGAATGGAGACATTATTTTTGTTAACTCGTGGATTTCTCTTCACTTTTAGAGAAATAAATTTGTCCAAATTACATAATTGTTTTATCAGATGTTTTTGTCTGTAAAAAAAATAAAAAAAATATGAAAGACTCACCTGCTCTTTTTTTACGAATCACCCAGAGAAAAAGAGCCAGAAGGAGAACAGCGAATGAAGCGGCAACAGCAATCCCACCCACAAGCCCTGAGTCTGAGAGAGAGAGAGTAAACAGAGAGACACCATTAGCAGGACTATATTACTGTTTAACCAAATACATAAAAACAACAACATTTAATAGCATAATTATCCTTATTTATCATGAAGTAAATTGATGCTTGTGATGATGATTTCATATATAGTTCAGTAAGTTTCTGTCAGAGATTATTACAGTGATGGTCCTCTGAGATACTGTTGTCACTTCATAGTTCAGCAGCTATAAAGTGTTTATTATATTAAAGCTTCAACTAAAAATACAGCAACGACACAAACAATATCAGTATATATAGATGCTCTCTGCACACACAAGATCTCTCGCTCACTTTCCCTCTCGCGGTTTGGAGCACAGTCTCTGTCTCGCTCTAGATTCCCGGAGATTTTAACTAATTTGCGGCATGACTAGTCGATCACGAGTGGCTCAACACGTAGATATATAGATAAAATCATCTTTCAGGCATTTGACCGACCAGGTTGACACTTCAGCGTGAGAAATCGTGGCGTGTGAGCGTGTGAAACCAATCAAATGAGTGTGTCTCACGGCCAATGCGTGAGAGTTGGCAGCTCTGTTATTTTAGAGAGTCAATTATAGAGAGTCTGGGCCAGATGTACTAACGCTTTTGCGCCCACTTCAGGCGTATTTCAGTGCGCATAAAACCATGGCGAGGTGTGTACGAACGGGACGCACCGAGATGAAAGCGCAGACTGCCTGTCTCGGGAACTGAAAATGGCAAAATGTGCTTTTCGTGTCATGCACATGCATTCATGGGATGGTCAAGGGGAAAGTGGGAGAGTCACATAAAGAGATGGGATGGGAAGCGTAAACTGCGGCTAATTATGTATTCCGCGTTATCTTCAGAAAAAGTCAGTGAAAGCGCGCCTCTATTTTGCGCTGAAAATTCTCCGCCTCTTAAAAGCAGGTGTAACTTAGGAAGCGGGTTTATGGCGTACGCCTCCTGGTGGCTGCAGTAATCCGAGCCAGACGAAGACAGAGGCGAAGGAGACGAGCTGAGAAGATTTTTGCCACAAGAATCACACTTTTTCAGTTGAGTGAAAACGAAATCATTAAGCGCTACAGATTAAGCAGCTACGCAATATTACAGTTACTGGAAGAAATCAAAGATGACATTGAATCTCCGACTCAGCGTTTACATTCCCTTCCAGCAGTTGTTAAACTCCTCGCTACATTACAATTATTGGCATCAGGATCATTTCAAACAGCCATAGCATCAGCAGTGAGAGGAGGAGACCCATTCAATTGTGCGTTTAACCCTCTGGGGACCAGAGTGTTTTTGGGGCCCTTGGGATGTTTTGACATGCACTGACATTTGTGCTTTTTTCAGTTATTTATAAACATGTTAATGGCAAAGGTGTAAATTCACTCTATATAGCACAAACTTGGCTACCATGATGAGTGAGCAACATGTATGTACATGTTTGTATTTTTAATAGAATAATGTTTATGCGTGGTTATTGAAAAAAATAAAAATGAAAGTTGCTGAAATAAGACCACAAAACACATATTGATTATTTCTTCACAAGACTTTTGAAAATTGTATCACATAGCCTAGAATATTTGCTCCAAAACTATGTGAGAATCATCCTGACTACTCATTCAGATAAGTCAATAAAGTCTTTTACATTTTTAATGACGTGTTTTGTTTGAGAAAGCTTTATGCAGGAGGCGTGGTCTCTCATTAATATGTGTGGAATTTCACACCTGAGAAAGACAAAGACCCTCCCCATAATGGCCCTATTAGGTGCTATCAGGCCATATCATTACAGGAGCCTTGCACAAAGAATGAGGAGATTTAAAAAAGAATGGCTTTTAGATTGTTTGGATTTATATAAGGAAAATACAGGGTGCATACGTCTGGACACTTCTATCACACACCCTTCACCATATAGACATGGTTTTATTTCAGTTCAAAGTTCAAAGTTAGAGTTGGAAACATCTTGAAAAGAAAATTGTCTTTCTCCATAAATGTCTTAGTTTGATCATACATATTTCAAAGTTGAGGATTCATTATTTTGATATAGCTTGAACAAACACTATAACATCTTAGTTGATTAGTTTATTGACAAAACATACTATATATTTAACATATGAGCAGAAACTCCTAAAAAAAGCTTATTTGATGTCTATTTTAGAGTAAAAACTTTATCCAAAACGAGTCAACGAAATGTTATTTAGTCTGTAACAGTGCGTATCTGTGCGTTCATTCATTCATTCACACACACACACACACACACACACACACACACACACACACACACACACACACACAAACATGATTCACATTTAACAGTACGCTATTTTTCCGTTTACAGACACTAACGTTATTCTATATCGCGATTAGAACAAAGCACTTGCAAAAAACACTTACTTCTCAGCTGAATCTGTTCATCCTCGCAGTGAAAATAAACCCAGTGGTAAATGTCCCAGGATTGTTCCTCATATAGCCGCGCAAGACGACAGTAGATTAATCTGACTAAAAAATAATGTGTGTTTTCAGAGTTTATGGGCGTTAACGCGTCTCAATGTGTTGCTTCACATATTTGCGTTTGAATAGCGCGTGCTCTCCGTGGGCGTGTCACATTACCAGTGATAATCAGCTGAGAGAACGATAATGAGACGGGCTGACACGTCTCTCTTTTTATATAGATGACATAAACGGAGAATATTAATTTTAGTTTTGAATCGGATCATTTAAAAGTACAAACTCAAACGATTTAAAAGATATATTGCTTATGGCTGGGTGAATAGTATTAGCTGAGTTGTGTTGAAGATTAGAGACGTGCTCTAGAAAAAAAGTTCACGGTGACTGAGAGGCAGAACGCACACCCTGTTTATTTTCTTTATTTTACAAAAGCACAATATTTTATTTCGATTGTATGTGGGCACATAAAAAAGTAGACATTTAACAGATTATTTTCTCATATTTCTTAACTCTATATGAACAGAAATGATGGTAGTACTTTAAGTCTATTTTTCTGCTATGTGAAAAAAAACGACCAAAACGCGCCCGCGCGTTTCTGGTCCCCAGAGGGTTAAATACACTCAGTTTACGGTATAGTGTGTGTGGACAGGCGCTGATTACCTGATGAACTGCAGGTTTGGTACATAACACACACGCTGCGGTTTCACATCAAGAGCTTTCTGCGTCTTGGCCATGGCGCTATTAACGCTGCGTTCGCAAATATACGTACATCTGGCCCTCTGTGCGCTACAGTACTCTGTTTATGGTTGCACTTGCACTTATTAAGACTTAATAAGAAAATACTGTTATTTATTTTTGTTATTTATACTGTTTTTATTTCATCTTCAATCAGAAGATCTGGAAGCTCATAAATGTACAGGAAGATCTGAAGAGACTCATGTTAAATCATACAGGAGAAAAGCCAGTTTGTGATAAAACCTTTTGCAGTCCTTGTTGGCTTTCAATGCATATGATAATTCAGAAAGTAGAACCGAAATGACATTCATTAGAAGAATATTAGTTTAAACATTTTAATGCACCTGCACACTATTTTTTCCATTCATGATTTTTTTCATTGAGTGTTTCCATAAAATATTGTTCTCGTGAGACTCAGCCGCCTAATCTCGTGTCTCGTCTCGTCCCGTGAGATAAGTGTCTCGTCACTCCCCTATTGTTTAGGATTGTCTGGATGAGAATGATGTATCTTTGATATTTAATGACAATCAATATTTGTGATCAGCTGTTTGAACAACTCCAGAGAGGATTCAGATACTGATTCTATAAACTCTATGAGTCGATCAAATGAGGATGATGTTCATACACACCTGGACTCAGAGAGTTTGCTGTGGTGTCTGGAGTCAGTGCTGTTACTGTGGTTGATGTAGTTGTAGTTACAACTATTAAAAACAAGATGGAAATAGAAATATGTCATATTTTAATTCATGAACAGAATGCCAAGGCATTTCTTTTACAAAAATAAATCCTCACTATGATTTTATTAATTTATCATGGGATGGCATGAGATACACTATCGGTATAATATTTATAATTAATTTGCATCAGACAACAGAAAGTACAAGTCATATGTATGTATCAAAATGTCATAGACTCACTGACAAATCTGACTAAAGAGCTACTTTTTGTAGATAATATTTGTGATGATAAACCAGTCTGTGAGAGCCAGTGCAAACCACTGAAGCGAGAGACTGATGATGTGTGATCAGAAACTGATTCTAGAAAACTCCAAACTCGGGGTGATGAGGATGATGTTCATACACACCTGGATTCAGAGAGTTTGGTGTGGTGTCTGGAGTCAGTGCTGTTACTGTAGTTGATGTAGTTGTAGTTACAACTGTTAAAAACAAGATGGAAATAGAAATATATCATATTTTAATGCATGAACACAATATTTCCTTTAGAGGTTTCAATACTGAATTCATGGATTGATCAGGCTGATTTTACTGTGGTGTGATCAAACCACTGAAGCGAGAGTGATGATGTGTGCCAGTGGTCATGTGATCATGAACCTTGTGTAGAAGCTGTTGCTGTAGTTCGGCTTGATGTCTTCTCAGAGTTTGATCTGCTGACTGGAGTCAGTGTTGTTGAAGAGACTGGAGCTGCAGAAGATGAATGTTCAGACGCATCACCTGTAGGACATTAACATCATATCTTCACATTGATCATGACATGCAGTTTGTGTTCAATCATCACAGCTTACAGTGACAGTAGTTGAGAAGAGAGATGTTACTGTATCATTTATTACTGGTTTATATGAGAGTGAAACACAGTTGAGCTGCTTCCCATAAACCTTCAGCTTTCCTGAATGAAGGACATTATTAAGCCTTATAATTCCTAAAGCTGACCTCCTACATGGGTCATAGGCTTTAATAGATTTATGTAATATTTCATGTGTGACCCATGTAGGAGGTCAATATTGGGAATTATAAGTTTTTTAAATGCAGTTTATGACTTTGATAATATTATTAATAATAAATATTATGACTAATATTTTACAATTCCAAAATGTATGAATTCAAAGTCATCATAAAGAGTAGAGCCAGTCTGTGAAAGTTTTCACAAATCTGTCTTCTAACAGTGTTTTCTCACCTGAATACTTGACAGTGTATCTGACTGAGGTCTTGAGTTGATTTCTGAGAGTAAGCTGACATCTCCACTCTCTGTTGGCATCTTCATTCAGGAGTGTTGTAGTCAGAGTGATGATGATACAGCGATATTGATCTGATGATGATGATAATATCTGATATCTGGAGTCTGTCTTCAGATCAACACCAGTCTGATTCACCCACAACAGCTCAACTCCCTCAGAACGAGCCCAATCATCACAGGGGGATCCAGAATACAACTGACAGGAGAGAGTCACAGAGCGGCCTGGACTGATCTCAGTCTGTGAGGATGAAGATGATGATGATGATGATGATGATGATGGAGACACGGAAACTGAACACAAGACACAAATCACAGACTCTTCAATCATCATCTGAGTTTAATAAAGAATCTGCCCTTTTTATATTGACCATATAATCATAAACTTACCATGAAGAACATGCAGAAGAACACGTGCATCAGTTCCATGTTTCTGTCCGTTCTCATATTGTCTGCAACTGTATAATCCAGAATCTTCTTCTTCTGTGACGTTCTTGATGTTCAGAGAGCAGTCAGACTCCAGACTCAGTCTCTCATGTCTCTCTGTGTATTTCTTCTTTATCCCTAAAGTAATCAGTTCAACTGTCCCTGAGTGTCTGAATCTGTTAGAGTAGATCCATGTAGTTGATTTGCAGCCAGAAAGAGCTTTATTACAGGACAGACGGACATTTCCACCAGAACTGATGAACACATGATCATAATCCACTCCACTGGTGCCTGAAACACAGTAGATCTCAGTGATCATTATGATATTTAATAATAAATTAAACCATAAACCATACCAGCATAACAAGCAGAAGATTCAAATCATACAGTCTTTTTCCGGTAACGCTTTACAATAAGGGTATATGAATAATCATGCACTAATACCTGAATTAATACTTAATTCAACATGATCTAATGATAATTAAAAGCAGAGGTGTAAAGTCCAGGTTCAGAAAGTAAAAGTCCTCCTCAGTATTTTGTTCAATCACCTGGATTTGCTAATTAGCAGTTTTCCAGCCGGAGAGAGAACTAATTAGTGGAATAAACATATGGCAGGACTTTTACTTTCTGACCCCTGGACTTTACATCTCTGATTAAAAGCCTGAACTAATCATGAACCAATGAAGAGTTATCCTGAACTACGACTGGAGTCATTATGGATTCACACATGAATAACGGCAGCCTTCACTACATGTTATACATGTTTGATAATTAATGCATTCATTAACATTCATGGATAAACCAAATCTATGGAAGTAAAATAATGCCATATGTTTTTTAAATAAAAAAAAGCTTGTTGAATTGCACTACTAAAATATGCATTGCATTAACCCTGCTTGCATTTTAATGGATTGTATTTTTAGGGCTTGCATTTTTATGGGTTGAAATTCAACATGGTTGAATATTTAAGCTGTGAATATTTCAATTCAAAACATTTCAAACACATTTTCATAATTAAAAATTCAATAATCCATATTCACCTTTCGTATTTCACTTCCAAAATATATACTGACCCAGATAATCATCACAAAAACTTAATGCATGCTAAATTGCTGTAAATTAGTTTTTATGAATGAATGGCTCTAACTGTTCCTCTGGTCTTCGTCAACAACACGCGCTTGCACCCCCTGCTGGTGAGGATGACTAACAGCAGATGGAGATAATGCTCTGTAATCTACTGCTTTTCCTGCAGCTCCTGGATGTCAAACGTTGAATTTACTGTCGAATTTGAACCACTGAATTTGTGGAAGCGAATTTGCAAAGCCAAATAAAATGGACCGAAAATTGCCTGTTGGATATTATAGGTTGTATTTTTGAACAGTTTGAATATTTTGGAAATGAAATATGAAAGGTGAATATGGATTATTGAATTTTTAATAATGAAAATGTGTCAGAAATGTTTTGAATTAATATATATTCAAAGCTTAAATATTCAACCATGCTGAATTTCAGCCCATAAAAATGCAATGCATTAAAATGCATGCATCGATGCATCCAATGGTTATTGCAATGCATTTTTTTTTTTTTTTCAAGTAGTGCAATTCAACAGACTTTTTTGTTTCAAAACAATTTGGCATTATTTTACTACCATACAAATCAAACTGCCTCTTTTAGTAAGGAATAAGAAGTACCCTGATTTTGAAACAAATGTAAATAGTTTATAGTTTAATATCATATGCAGCTTTGTCATAAACATTACTGGACGGCACAGGATTAGTTGATCCTCCTCTTCAACCGTAGAAAATACACTAATACCTGTCATTAACAGGGTTGCCAACTTTGGGACTTTGGCTGGAGTGAGACTGATTTAAAAAATGTCAGTCCTTGTTTAGCTACTTAGTATAAACCCTGATTTATGCAACAAAACAAACAAAAAAAACTAATAGAATGGAAACGCTTTTTCAAAATGTACAATTAATTTATTGATTGCAGTATAAAAAAATAAAGATAAAAAAAATAGATTAAGAAAGCCGCCGCTGGTCACATATTAGATTGATTTGTTTTGTTTAGATGATCATAGGCGTAATTTGCGGGTGAGACGGATGGGACATGGCCCATGCATATATCAACTGTCACTAAAAATCAGTGGTAAAACGTGAGGAAATGCTAGATTTTTTATAGCTTTTTTATTAAGTCTAATGAAATACACTGACATCTTATTTTTGTCCTTTCAAAAGTTACTGAATGCCCTGCCTATATTAGCCTACAGTAATCGTAATTCTATTTAAAACATATTAATGTACATATATATTTTATAATGACATTATAATTGCACATTTGTTTATATACACACTATAAATGCATATATTTGAAAATAATTAATTTTAAGTGATTATAAAGATATATTGCTCTTTAAGATATATTGATCTTATTGATATAAGATATATTGGGTGAATAGTATTCGCTGAGTTTTTGTTTAAAGGTCCCATGACATTTTTTAACATTAATATGAGTTCCCCTAGCCTGTATATGGTCTCCCAGTGTCTACAAATTTCAATCGGTGTAACCCGAGCTTTGGCTATCTTTCTCTGCCTTTGAGAAAATGAAAGCTCAGACGGGCTGATCTTGAATCTCCTGCGTATGACGTCATACGGAGGAAAGGTTACCTCCCCCTTCTCTGCTTTGCCCATCCAGAGAATTTGTCTCGCCCATGAGAAAATGAGCTAGGAAGTACGAACGCGCGAGCACGATTTGAGTTTTTCCTCGAGAGATATCATGTCTTGCAAACGAGCGAAGCATGGCAGTTGATCAGTGTTCGGATGTACAAATGAACACAGAAGTATTTTTTAGTTCCTTCATCCGAGCCTCTGAAGAAACAATGGGTTAATTTTATTTTCTCTGGAAATGCGCCGACACAACTTCCCAAAGTTTTGTATGGTCCAAACATTTCACCGACGACTGTTTCCTCAACTTGGGCCAATACAGAGCTGGCCTCGATGAACGTCTGAAAATAAATCATCGAGCTACCAGGCAACAATTTCTGATGTGTAATTGTTCAAGTTCACACATGTAATCTTTCTCTCAAAATTGTTCAATACTGTTTATGCATAAGTCAAGCCAGTGACTAAAATATCAACTTCACATCTTTTCTTAGTAGGATGAAAATAATCTTATTTAAATTGTGAACAAATTATATACGAAGAACAATCTTTCCACACAGCGCAAGTTTATTTGGACAACTCGTTATGAAATCAATGACGCTCGTTACACTGCACAACGAAGCTCTTACTGTATGTACATCATCGTGTTTGCATTGGTGAAAGCAGAGAGAGTGCAGAAACTGCGTTGCAATGATAAGATCTTCATTCTCGCGATCAACACACAGTCATCTGCTCAATGCTCATCACGGCTACATTTTATGTGATGGGATTAGATCTAAATACTTTAAAAACTTCTCACGATTAGTTAATCTCGATAACTGTGATAGTAAAAACGTATAATAGCTGTAGTAAAAGTATTCGAGAGAGTTTCACATGTAATATGTAGCTATTTCATATGCAAGCATGTCAGCCAATCACAGCAGTGGGCGGTTACACTGAATCCCACACAGACACGCCCCTTCAAATCAGAGCGTTCAAATCCGAGGCTAAAATCAGGCTAGGAAAAATGCCTTTTATTTCTAAATTATGACTATTTTTGATCTAAAAAAACATACTAATATTATAAGGGCAACCCAGGAAACATTATAAAATAATAAAATAACCCCAATGTCAGGGGACCTTTAAGTTTATAGACGTGCTCCAGAAAAAAAGTTCATGGAGACGGAGAGGCAGAAAGCACATCCTGTTTATTTTCTTTATTTTATAAAAGCACAAAGTTTTGTTTCGATTGTAAGTGGACACATAAAAAAGTAGACATTTAACAGTTTATTTTTTCATATTTCTTAAGTCTTTCTGACCAAAAATGCTGCTATGTGAAAAAAATCCAGCAAAACGCGCCGGCGCGTTTGTCGACCCCAGAGGTTTAACAAAACTAAGGCAAGTAAAACGGTCAGGGTTACATTTTAGACACACACACACACACACACACACCTCTGAAGGGATAGAAAAGTCCTCGGGACTTGGTACCGCATCACTCGCAAGACGCAACCTGGATTGGTGAACAAGGCCGAAGTCCACCATTCTCCAGTTCTCGAAGCTCTCTCGCTATACACACACATAGTTAAGATGTGTCCGTGGTTGATGGCCAAACCAACCACCCGCGGCCAGAGTCTAGCCCTGGCAGCATCGCGGGGAAAGATAACTTTTGCTCATCTACCGCGCGATATCACAGTTTGACATGTCATTGGAAAGATCCACGTGGTGTCATGAATTATTAAGAGACAGTGTCGTCTCATAGGATAAGAAAACTCAGTCTCATGAATAATTAAGAGACACCGATGAGTCATCAAAGCACTCACAGTGCACTGCCGACACGATGAAGATTTTAAACCCGGAAGACAAAAATAGCGAAAAAAACCCCTCAAATTTAACCATTTTCCCCCTACTATTAAATCGAACAGATGCTAACATTGTCTACAATTGTGTTCAACACACATACCTCTGTTAAAATCTCAGAAAATTGGGTTTAGGGTTTCATGACCCTTTAATGGTAGTCTAGTCATCAACAGAATATTAACGGATTGAGAGGGGAGAAAAATGGATTTTGGCGTGACATTTCTTGCGTGTGCGTGAGATCGATGCTGAAAGTGCGAGTGTCACGCCAGATGCGTGAGAGTTGGCAACCCTGCATTAAAAGCTCTTTATCTGTTCTGTGTTTCTCTCTTTCCTTCAAAACCCACAGAGAATATGTGTGGAACAGTTCCCAAAGGAACGAGCAAAACTGGGAACATGGTGAGGGAAGGTTTGCTGGGATCAGTAGTTCACTCTCCACTACTGGGGGAACCACATGCCGAGAGCACCTAAAGTGCGCCACTAATAAGCGTCTCACCAGAAACAAACCCTACATACTGTAGTTCCAGGAAGAAAAGCGAAGAAAGAAACGTTTATTTAGCTGTGCATAAGTCACAGCGGGGTGAGTTTGAAGGAAAGATGAGCTATGATTCAAGCTATAATGATATTCAATTATTTAAATGTGTTTCAAAGTCAGGGTACTTGTAATGATTTCCATTACACGAGACACTGTAAAAACAAACCTATAGAATCTACCCAATAAAATTGAGGTAACAATTTGCACTCACTTTGTTTGGGTAGATTTCATCCCATATTTTTGAATAAAGTGTACCTACATTTAATGGCTATGACATACTAAACAAAATTAGGTAAAGTCTACCTAATATTTTTCAATACGATACACAGCTAATTACTGAGTAACAATTACTCTATTGTTAGCAGGCAAAAGTCCATCTACTTAATTTTTATTAATAATAATAAGTCAATAGAAATAATTAAACATTACTTATTCAGAGATGGTTAAATTTACCTAAAAATGGCCAGACACAGGATATCTCATGTATTACTTTTTATTGACCAAAAAACAAACATTTCAAACTAACAAAGGAACTACAAAAGAGTCCTCTTACATTAATATGACTCACATTACATACAACTTCTTCAACACTGTCCATTTAAAAATAATGGGAAGTCAGAATATACATTAAAAGCAACAGTCTTAAATTTCTCACACATTTTGTTATTTCAAACACAAAGAAATACACAATTTGATGTAATGTGTGGTGGTGGATCTGAAATAAGAGCAGAGGCTGATCTCATTTACCTCAAAGGACTGACATGCTATATGGATACAAACAAACATTTAATTTTTTTATAAACTTAACACAAATTAATAAAAAATAACCATTATTCAACATTAAATTTTAAGCGACATACAACTTAATATCACTCACGTGATAACACTTTACAATAAGGTTTCATTAGTTAACATGGTTAAATGGTTAGTTCACCCAAAAATTAAAATTCTGTCATCACTTAGGCTACTCACCTTCATGTTGTTCCAAACCCATAATAATTTCATTCAAAAATAAAGATCTTTTTGATGAAATCTGAGATATTTCTGTCCCTCCATTTGCAGTCTACACAACTACTGTACCACTTTGAAGCTTCAAAAAGTTCATAAAGAGATCGTAAAAATGTTCTGAAGAAAGACAATCACTTGTGATGAACAGATTACATTTAGGCTTTTATTAACATATTAACATTAATCAACTCCCACATCAGTTATGGTAAACGGAAGCTAAAACATGTTCCCTTGATCTGCGAGAACCAATGAGGTTAATTCTCGTGTTACGCAGCATGTTTGAGCTTCAGCAAGAACCAATGAGCTTCTGTTTGTTCGCTGATCAATGTTTATGTGAATAAAAGCCTAAATGTAATATGTTTGTCATATAAAATGATTGTCTATCTTCAGACAATTTGAACTAAACCGCTTAATGTGTCAATGGAGGGAGAGAGAAATCTCTCAGATTTTATTAAAAATATCTTTATTTGTGTTCTGAAGATAAAAGAAGGTCTTACAGGTTTAAAACGACATGAATGTGAGTAATTTATGTCATAACTTTCATTTTTGGGTGAACTATCACTCTAACTACTTTAGTTAACATGAACGAAGAATGAACAACACTTCTACAGCATTTACCAATAAATTATTATAATAAAAAGTTTTAATTTTTAACATTAGTTAATGCACTGAGAACTAATATGAACAATGAATGACTGTAGATTAGTAAAGATTAATAAATACTGTATTGCTCATTAATAGTCCATCTTAATTAATGCATTAACTAATGCTAACAAATGAAACCTTATTGTAAAGTTTTACCACTTAGCCTACGTTATAAAACTTCTTCAACACTTCCCATTCAAAATAAACGCCTTCATGGGATGAAACATTCTGTGGTTGAACTTATAATTCTTCTTGCACGGTCTTCAAATGTTTTCATGAAGATCTTTCTGTGGAAGAAAAAAAGTAAGACATTTTTTAATTATACATTTTTGATTATAGATTTAATCAAGACATAAATTAACTGCATTTAGGCTTAAATCAATGTAAGCTTGCTTAAAAAACAACAAGACTGCTTTTACATGATGCACAATTACATCTGCATGATGCAAAATCAAAAGAGGAGAGCAGCAGTTAAAGTTAGGTGATATGCTAGCATAATATATGAACAATTTTGTGTACGTTAAATATTTGTAAAGGAGGATATGGATAACAAATTAAGCACATCGCGAAACCATGCATACGAAAAAAATTAACAAATTACCCAAATATATTAACACCAAACCGTTTTTGACATAGGGCCAACATTAAATGAAAGAACCCAACAGAAAGGCACACAATAATTATCATATCCGTCAATAATAAACAAAAACAAAAGTAGGCCTACTTTATAATTTGATCCCTTCTAACACACATATCATCATATAAATGCAAGGAAACCACATTAACGTTAACAGTTTTACTGCTATTATTATTTTCTCTACGTTAACGTTACCCTGTCCTCAGAACGTCAACAGTCTCTCTCTGTAACTTACAGACGCATTGCGCGCTGCGACTCTGTTGTGTTCACTAATTTCAGCCATGTACATAACACTAATGGCATATGGAAGCGAATATTTTACTCATGAATGTAGATTTTTACTCGCATTTGCAGGTGTATAAGACCCTGTAACTTAGCTATCAACGCGAAATCGACCAACCTCAGACTAACGTTAACGTTAGATATCATCAGCTTTGGGTGTGGCGCCGAAAGGATAACAGAACACAGAAGCGAGCAAATTACAAATCTTTTGGTAAATTTTACTATTAAATAAGTTAACATTTGCGTTATATTATATCAACACGATAAACAACAACAAACAAACAAAATAAACTTACCTAGAGCTCAACACTTCGTCGTCTCGCTGGAAGACGTTGAATTTGAATTCCGTGATTCCCGCATGGACGTTGAAGTTGGCGCATGCGCAATTTGTGACCACTGAACTAATATAATGGGGTATGTTTTACTCATTCTTTTAAGGTTGCAGATATTACTTTTAATAAATAGGTAGTGTAGTTAGAATGTACTCATTTTTATATATTTTACTTGCTAACTAATATACTTAAGTAAAATATAACTGATTTGCACAGGTTGTATTTAACACCCTCCTGCATAATTTTTTACAGTGAGATATTAAACCTCATGCTGATTTGTACCCGGCTTTCGCCAAGATAAGCACAAACTAAGACGTAGCTTTACAGTAACCTATGCTTCTCTTTCTTTCCATCTCTCCATCCATTTACGCTTCTTTCCATATGGTGATGTGAATCTGCATGTTGTGTCCGGAGGAAACTATGGATATCTCACTTAGCTGAAGTCATTTCAGAGGCCACAGACTCACGGAGCGATTGGGATTTCACAACTCACACTTTATTCCCCCCTCCTGTAACTGTCTGTCAGACACGATCGTCCGTCCACAGCGTTACTAACTAAACAAAATAACTTAAAGCTGCAGTCGCAGTTTTTCCTCTTTGTCGCCATCTCTGTTCGAAATCTGCAATTATTCGCAGAATTATCAACTTTACGTGAGTTGTGCCTCGGCACGGCACAGCGCGGATGAACACAATGTTTTGAGGAGACTGTGAGGCTGTCAGTCACCGCGCCGGTGTGGATACTGGCATTCGCAATCACAGATGATACTTTTTGGAAGTTTGACCAACATAATAATTTTCACCCTAAAATGTCATCTGAACAAGTGAGTAACATTCACTTGTTTTCCAGACCAAACTGGAAAAAAAAGCATTGCAGTAAATAGTGCTGATTAAATCTAACGATCGATTATTATATCACGTCCGTAAAATTATATTATCATAACCTTACAAATTATACTTTGTTCTCAAATTGTTAATGGATAACTAAACCCCTGGTCAGAGCCTGACTCCACCCACTAGCAATATTTGAAAAATGCTGCACTAGCCACCGTTCAACCTGAAGAGGGCAGCACTCAGGCGTTTTTACACCATATTGTAGAATTAAAACACTTTATATCCAAATGTCCAAAAAATTACTTGAATCAATGAACAGCATTAATAAAGCCCCAGTATTACAGATCATTAACTAAAAAAAGTTGTTTTAGGGTTTAGTTACCCTTTAATGTTAACAACGTCAGCATTGGGTGACTACATTTAAAGCCCTTCAGATATTTATCCTTGTTTTCGCAGGGGCCGGTTGCAGTCTCTTTTTCCAAACTCTCAGTCCAAAGTCTTTTGCATTTTACAGCGGGTGAGTCTCTAGTTGTCACTGATGATCGTCGTTTGAACCTTTCTGGATCCGCCATCAAATTGATAAGTTTAATTAAATCAAGTGCTGTGAGAAAAGGCTATAAATCTCCACCTCCAGCATCGTCCAGCAAATTTTTTTTTCATCACACTCTGCACGTATGTTTTAAAAAACATAATTTAACATTTAAATAGTCCTAACACTTTTTAAATAGCCCACTTTAAGTGTTCATTACAAATAAATAAATGACTAAATGCTTAAAATGAACAAATGTAATAAAATGAAAATTTGCGTTACATTTACAATCCTGTGAAAACAGTTCTTCCCGTGTCTCTGGTTTGATTTGGTTTATCCATAAATGTTAACGAATGCCGTTTACTATCAAACATGTACTAACATGTAGTGAAGGCTGCCGTTATTCATGCGTGAATCCATAATTTGTAGTTCAGGATAACTCTTCATTGGTTCATGATTAGTTTGTGCTATCATTAGTTCACGTTGAATTTAGTATTAATTCAGGTATTAGTACATGATTATTCATATACTCTTATTGTAAAGTGTTACCCTTTTTTCTTCACTTAAAGCAAACAACACACTCTCCAGAATAAACTATTAGTCTTTATCAGAGAGCTGTTCAAATCACTGACACACTCTTAATATGAAGATCATTCTTCATCATCAGATGTTTGAGTGACACTATGTCCAGTATCAGGAATAATACAGTATGATCTGTGTGTATCAATACACAACTCTGAGATCACAACGTGAATGTGTGCAAGAATAAACTGAGCATGTTCAAATGAACTCTTTCCAGACTAATTCCACTAAATGTGTTTAGAGAAAATACAGATTTCTTTACCTGTGAGAAGTGAAGAGAGAATGATCAGTCCCAGCAGACACAGATCACACTTATCAGACATTTCTGTTTCTGTCAGTCTTCCTCTTCATTAGATATAGTTACAGCTCTTTCTCTTCATTATATACAGTTACAGCTCCTCCTTTAAACATCATCAGCTCCTCCTGTGGTTGGTAACTTCCTCTGATCTCATCAACTGAGTGTTTAGTCCTGACTCTATGATACAGCTGAAGAAGCGATCAGAAAGATCTCTGGTGTGAAACTGTGTTGACTTTGTGCCGTTACACGAGTCGTTTGTGTTTCAAATTGCTTGAGTAATTTTTATGTGTCCATTTTTTTTTTGTGTGTGTGCGTGAGAGTGAGTGAGTGAGAGAGAGAGAGAGAGAGAGAGAGAGAGAGAGAGAGAGAGAGAGAGAGAGAGAGAGAGAGAGAGAGAGAGAGAGAGAGAGAGAGAGAGAGAGAGAGAGAGAGAGACATACATTTGCACTTTGTGAACACAGAGCATGACATAGTATAAGGGAGAGTAAACAATAAATTACTGTATAACATCAGGTTGATCAGAGATGCATCAGTCCAAGGGAGATTGATGGCATCAAATACAGTATTTTACATTACAGTATGTATGCCATGTGATACTGCAAACAGATTACCATGGTAGAGACATTACTGTAACTCACCCTTCATCTGTAAAGGTCAACTACAGTATAGATTCAGTCGTATGGTACAGTGAGAACATTTACTGAATTGGCCTTCCCACATATCAATGTTTGTCTGGCACAGCGCGGTCCACAAAGCCCCTTTTCCCTCGGTCCTCATGCCCCAAAGAATGACTAGACAAGGATTAAAGATAAGGGCCACACATGGGCCATAACTGGCTGACAGGATTCATGCCATTGCTGACATCAGGCCAGCATGAGGTCACATTCAGGCCAAGACCGCTTGCTATGTGTGTGTACTATGAAGTTTGTGCATGTGAAACCACAAATGCACAACCCCCAGAAGTGTTGCACTGACAGATGCGTCAAGATCACACTTCATATATATATACACAGCAAAAACTCCAGTGTTATATTAACTCTCCTGGGAATTTATTTTAGACCATTAGTTATCACTTCTGATTGGTTCTTTTACAGCCATTATCATGTTGTCAATAATATTGTTGTCACTATAGTCTGTAATGTACAAACAACATGATGCATCCCAACATTTTCCACACTCCTCCTTTCTCAGCAGTTAACATGTCTAACCGTTATCTACAGTGGTTAATTTGTAAAGTGGGAGGTCCCGGAGCGTAGAGGGGGGGTGGATCCGGCGACTCAAAACGGGGGTTGGAGGTAACGAAAAATAAATAAATAAAAAATATATGGGTGTTGTTCATAATCTGACGTAATGTTTGCCTCTATAAAGTATGCTTTATTAATAGGGTAGGCCTATATTATTGTGTACTAAATTTGGTGCTTCAATATCACTCACATTAAGCGTCTTAAATGCGGAAGAATGCTTGATTATGCTGCCGTTGTCTGTTTTAGCAGAATACTGCCATCTAGTGATAGCAGCTTTTCTCAGACAGCTGTGTGTGGATCATGCAAGGCGAAACCCGCGAAATGAAAGTCTCAAAATCCAAATGAATCAAATAGGATCGACTCAGAAACGAGTCAATGAATGCACGCGTGTCACCTGATCCACACATGCACGTCTTCTGTGTTGCATGTGCAAATTATGATACACTAATACAAAGGAAAACATTTGTATTCACAAAAATGTCTCTATTTGTACAAATTGCTTCACATTCATTCAATTTTGAATTTTGCACACGCAAGTTTAAAGGCATGGATAAAACATTTCTGCAACATGTATCAAGTTCATTGATAAGTGTGCTTGCACGTGTTAATCATTTTGATACTATAATCATCCCATACACGTGAAACTGCGATCTTCCGACCTTTTACTATCGTGTCAATTGATTAATATGCGCGAGAGAGAGAGCAAAACAGCGCTCGTGTTGTTTGAAGACGTGAGAGTGCGCGCGCGCGCGCGCGGTCGGGACGCTCTCTCTCTCTGCTCGTTATGCAAGCGCAGCAGTCATTCTATTCTACATCACTCACCGATCAAAAAAGGCTTTGGCGGGACAAAAAATTGCTTTGGTGACCGCCAAAAAAATTAAATGCTGGAAAACCCCTGTTATTATGTCGAAATAACGAGAATCTCACCTGAAAATCCGATAACATCAGCAATTTTAATTCAAGCAACTGATTTCTGTAAATGAATGTAAAACTAAATGTATATTGCATGCAGCACAGGGTGAAGTCAAACAGTATTTACATTAACAACGCCGAATGGCGCTGCCGGTGTGTGTAGAGAATAATGTGTTAGAATTTTAAAGACTTGGCGCTGCGCTTCTCGTCCGCTGTGCGACCCACTTAACCCTGAAAATTCACCTCAAAAACGCATCGAAACAGCAAACACAAGATTTTTGTGGAACTTCAATGGGGAATAAAGACTAACAAGACAGATAACAACATTGAACACTACACAAACAGTAATTATTAATTTGCCATAGTGACACAGGAGGTGCCGGATCCAACGTCGGAGGTGCCGGAACATGTTCCGGCGTGTTCCGGCTCAAATTAAGCCCTGGTTATCTATTCTTTATAACATCATCTGATTTGTTTAATTTCATCATCACCCATTGTCAAAGCATTCTCAGTGCTGTTTGCTATTGTTAACGTATGTTAAAGTCGGCATGAAATCAAATTTGACAAATCTTCTTTTTATGTGTAATATTGTAGTGTTTATTATAAATGATTTATCTGTGCACTTCATTATTTTTTAATCAAATACATTACCCTTCCCTCCCCCCTCGAAACGATCACTCTTCTCTTTCGGTCACGTGCAATGGCGAAAGGGTGCGGCCAGAGCCGATGAGGGTGCGGCTATCGGTGCAACGCCTCTCGGAGAAGATACATTCAAATCTGCCTCCATTTTGTTTGCAACGCCCAACCTCCATCGATCCAATAAATTCCCGAAGGACGAAATCAAGCCCCGCCCTACATTTTTTTTTTAATTTCAGAAGCCGCTTCACTCGGATAAACGTCACAACAAGGAAAAAATGACAATCTCAACTTCCGTTTCATGCCGACTTTAACAATAGCATATATGGTATGCTATAGTAATAGTAATATGGTACGTATGTTACCATAACACTGTTTCCAAATACAATACAATTTACAGTGTGGATATATTTACCTAAACATTTGTTTCTTATTTCTCATCTTTTTCACATATTGTCAGAAAAACAAATAGCAATTTAAGCCCTTTTTTGATGAGTGTTCATCTTCGGCTGCCTCTTCTCAGTCTTTTCCAAGCTGAGGTCACATTTTACAGCCATTTCCTCAACCTCTTTCCACATAGCCTCAAAATAGGCCTCACTCCTGTATTGCTCTAATGTGTCCAGCAATGATTCTACAAGAGTGACTGCTGCTGCTAGATCCAGTGGGCGGGACTGTAACATGTCCGACAAAAAATTGGACTGTCCCAGGACTTTGTTGAATGTCACTAGAACACCAATGAAACTAAGATCAAGTTGAGCTAATAAACCATGAGCATCTGTTGCCCGATCACCGTCCTTTTCCTGCCCAATTCGCTGAAGAACACGGTACACTGCTGGAAGTCTATCAAGCATATTGCGACAAGCTGAAATTCTGCAAGCCCACCTGGTGTCACTTAATGAAGGCATTTCACGGGGTTGACCACCATACATCTCTTTCTGTATGTCATGCCATTTTGTGTGCACGTAAGATCCTGATAGGAAATTATGTCATTTCTGCATGAGTGAAAAAAAGCAACCTGCCTCAGTCACCGATTTAACACTATCCACAATCACAAGATTTAAACAGTGAGCCTTACAATGCACATAAAAGGCATATTTTGCTACCTCCTGAATTCTTGTGCAAACGCCAGAGTGCTTGCCACTCATGACGGCAGCTCCATCGTAGCCCTATCCAATGAGGTTGCTACGATACTCCAGCCCATGTTTTTCCAAGCATTTTATAATCAGTCTACTTAGACCTGCTGCATCAAGCTGTTCGGCATTCACAAAGTCAAGAAAGCTCTCATTGATGGTACCATCAGGCCCGCCGACAGGGGGGGACAAACGGGTCTGTTGTCCCGGGCCCAGGGTAGGGAGGGGGGCCCAGAACTGGGCCCTCATAAAATTATGGAATAATTGTTAAAAAAAATAAAAAAAAAATAGGCATATTTGTTGAAAAAATATCTAATATTTGAGTTAAATAAAAGCTTTTTATTTGTTTTCTTCCTAATTGTCCTTGAAATAGTGGTCAAGAACCCACCCCCACCCCCAAAACAAAAATGGTTTGGCCACTGATCAAAATATGATGTTGTCATTTGATTTGAAGTTCAGTAGGCTAACGTTACGCTCAAAATGTCCGGTCAGCACAAGTCCGGTGCTCAGAAAAGAAAAGAAAAGGAAAGAAAAGAGAAGAAAAAAATAGAGGCCTTCGAGATGTCCTAAACAAATATTTTTAAAAAGGTGGTGACGGTGAAGCTGGAACTAACGTTAGTAAAGTCAACGTAGAGCAAGGTAAGAAACAGCGCAGCCAACGTTTATGAGTGTTGTCAAAGACCCGGCACCTCGGTACCAAGTCGGTACAAATTTCTTTCTTAACGTCACGCCACGGTACCAGGTTTTCTCAAACCCGGGATGCGCGTGCATGCCCAAAGCGCGTGCAGTTGCGTCCTCTTCATAAAAGCGCTGAGACATGGCGACCGGCGGTGCTGCTGCTGTGGTGGCTGTATGCTGTAAATCCACTTGTTGATAAGAAAGGAGGAAAGAGCCACATATGGAAATATTTTGGATATTAGCTCATAATAGCGACGCGGCGCGCTCGTTTTTACAGGCGCGCCTAAGTTCATTGTTGCATAGCAACGACAGACGCCACGGGAGAGCACGCGCTTGTGGAAAGGAGAAAGCGGTGCGAACTGCGCTCTCCATGATGACGAGGAAGTATTAGCAAAGAATTCTTTGATTTCTAGCCCTTGGATTAGCTTTACTACTATTTATGGAGATGAGAAATAAAAAGCCGGCTGAAATGCATCACTGTCATCATCGGTGAACAGATAATGGGTCAGATCCGAGTCTATTTTTGCTGTGCTGCTCATGCTTAAAAGTGAAAGCACACTTTTGATGGACAAAAAATAAATATGATTTCACACAAAAAGTGCCCAAAATGCACAGATTATGCATGTCTAGTGTGTTTTAACAAGTAGGCTATGTCAGAAAAGAAAATGAAGACATTTATAGAAAATGTAGGCCTACCCATTTAAACGTGTTTTTATTATTCATTTTGGGTAAAAGTATATGGTGTTTTATAAAAAAAAAAAAAAATCGAGGTTGGGGGGGGGCGGGGGCATCTAAGATTATGGGGCCCATCTAAGATTATCTTGTCCCGGGCCCAGGCAAGACTGTCAGCTGGCCTGAGGCCAGATTTATTGTAACTGATTGTTTCATACGTTATATTTTTTATAATTATGACTTTAAGTCCCCCTGTGATGGACACATGAATGTTTCATTGAGTATTTTCTTTCTTTAAGTGGTTTTCTTTACGTTGATGTTATCGTTTATCTTTCTCAGCGTCGTGCATTACTGCTCTCAGAGCTGCTCGAGTCTCATTATCTTTTTGTTACTCCAGATGAAATAAAGGAGGATTACACTGTGTGAAAAATCATTATAAAAACACTCAGACAATATAGAAACTCTTTAAATCCCAACAGAACATTAAACACTAACAGATCTCTCAATATCTCAGCAGAAATCACCAAAATCTGCCTTATGATTGGAAACATATATATATATATATATATATATATATATATATATATATAAACTGAAAGAAATAAATCAGAATAAAAGCTGTAGGTACAAATTTCATAATAATAATAATCATCATCATCATTATCATCATCATCTCAAGTAAATCAACATACAAAACTACTGAAAGCTTCAGACATTAAGCAGTCATGTTGAAAATGACAAGTAAAGCAGGAGAGATTCATTTAAATGTGCTCTTAATTTTCACTAATTATAACACATTGATTTTACACACTATTGAAGGAGGATGATGATGTTTTTTCTTCACTATCAGGTACACATAATACATTTTTTAAATAAATAAAGTATTTTCTAAAGAAATCCATATGAAGGCACAAACTAATTTAAGCGTTTTAGCAGAAGCCTCTACCAGCATAAATTATTTTTAAGATCATGAGCAACATAAATTCTGTCAAATGTGTCCAAAACTGATACTGTAAGTTTGCAGAGATTTTAAATGGGACATATTAAACGATGTGCCTTGCCAGAATTGACTTGAAGAGAGTAAAACAATGCACATACCGCTCGATATAACTGGAATCACAGTCACACAAATGAACATAAGCAGGTCCATGTTCAGCTGAAGTTATGATCATCTCTCTGGATCCTCAGAGTGAAATCTGTAAATGATCTGACGCATGAAGTGTGTTTAAACTTGTGTTGCTTTCTTCCTTGTGTTTGACAAAGAAATTAAAAACCGCAGCTCATCCAGATAAACCGGTTCTGATTCAATGGAAAAACATCATGAAGAAAGTGAAAGTTAAAAAAGCTTCTGTAAAGGTGTCACGGAGCGCTCAATTACGCCTCCCTCTGGTCTCATCCGCTCCCTCTCCCCGGAATTTTAGAACTGCACTTCCCATCTCTCCCTCTGGCCATTATCAATCTCCATCCCTGCCTGGTTTATCTGATCATCCTCTTCACCGTCACCTGTTCATCATTATCTCCCCTTTATCTGGACTGTCCCTTTCATTGTTACTTTGCGAAGTCTTGTTCTGCCCTTCAGACATTACCAAGAGTTATTCCCTGTCTCCCGTTATTATCTGTTCCTTAGATCTTTGCCTGGACTCTGGACTCTGTGAACCTTTGCTGCCTCCCTCGACCTTTGCCTGTGTTTTATTACGAGTACTGGATTGTCCCTTTATCTGAGCCTGTTTCAGTTCATGTCTGCTTATCTCTGCTTTATTGCATGTGTGAATAAATTACTGCAAATGGATCTAAACGCCTCTGACTCACCATTACAAAAGGGAGTATAATTTAAAACTGCACGTTTTTTTTTTTTAAAGATCAAGAAATGAGCAGATATTTTACCTTAAATTAAAAATGTCATATGTGTTAGTTTAATGAAATAATGTTACATTATTCTGCTGACTGGATGCTTACTTTGAAAGGTGCTGTTCTGTCTGCAAAGACGACTCGTACTTGAGCTTTACTTTACATTTTATTGTTCTCGTCGACTTCTTTCGCATCACTGAAGTATGTGAAAACATTCAAGTGTCAGCGTCACTTTCCGTTCCAAACCCTCAAAGTAATCGCCATTCGGTCTATCTTATTAGTGTAACACACACACATTACTTCTACTTTATTATTTATATATATATATATATATATATATATATATATATAAAGTAATAGAGTTCACAAGTTGCTCAATGTCTTTTTCCAACCCTGGCCACCATACAAGATCCTTAGTTCCTTCCGCCAGATGGCCCTCATGTGCCACGGCCAGCACTCGTCCTCTAAGTTTACCAGGGATAATGACACAGTGTCCACGAGCCAGGCATGTATCAATCCAGCATGAATACTCATGATTCACTCGGGCGTATGCCTGGATTTCAGTTATGACTTGAGCTGGCCAGCCATTCAGGAGATACATCTCTCCCTGACGTGTACTGTACGGTGAAGTCATAGTGCTGGAGACGGTCAGCCCAGCGGTACATGGGGTTTGAGTAAGATCCTTGCTGATGTGTACTGTATGGAGAAGTCATAGTGCTGGAGACGGTCATGGGTTTAGTGGCCAGAGCCAGAAGGAGACATAATGCAGTGAGTGCAAGTGGGCTAACACAGGGGGCTCGCCTACAGTTCCTCGAGTCTGCGTACGGCATCCCAACAAGCCCAACACCAGGTGCAAGGAGCGTCATTTTAGCAACTGGTGGAGAGGGTGGTAATAGTGGAATACTGAGGAAGGAAACGCATATACTATGTTGTCATCCCCAGAAACGATGTGACTTGCGCTGCAGGCGAAGGGTCTAGCACCTGATGTATAGCCTCAGTATTGGAGTGTAATGGCGAAAGGCCCTCAGCTGAAACATGAAAGCCAACAAAGTCAACCTCTGGTACCGCAAAATAAGCACTTCACCACATTAAGTGTCAGATTATGTTGACCAAGGGCAGCAAAAGTCGCTTTCAATAAATTGATGTTTTCAATAAAACATCCACATCTAAGCCATCTAAGAGAACATCTAATTCTCAATGAGAACTTCTGCTGAGATCTTGGGAGATTTATTGTCTTCTTTTATCTTCAGTTGTAGTTGTTGTGTTTGTGATTTTCTGAGATTTCAAGCATAATGTTGAACCAGCATCACATTGTAACATTTATTCAATGTCATTACCATTGGTTTTTTTTTGTTTTGTTTTTTAAATTTCAAAACATTTTTAACATTGCAGGTGCAAACGTGATGTTGATTCAATGCACTAAGTGCACCCAGTTGTGATAATATTTTAATTCTCGGGGATTGTAATATTCATGTGTGCTGTCTGAATAAGCCTATGGTCTCTGAGTTCATACAATTGGTAGACTCTTTTTTTAATTTCATACAGTCTGTTTCGAGTCCTAGCCATGAAAAAGGCCATATCTTGGATTTGGTCTTGTCTCTGGGGCTTCCAATTTGTAATATTGATGTTTGTAATGATGTTTTGTCTGATCATATGCCTGTTATTTTTAATGCCTGTTTGCCATGCAAACCAATTTTGCCGCAGACAGATGTGATTTGTTCTCGCCTCATTACGTCATCAACGGCTGTAGAATTTTCTGAGGTGTATATCTCTCTTCATTTGTGAATGTGATTGAGTCTCCTTCTCTTTCTGTGGGCCCAGATGAGCTGTTGGTACTCTTTAATTCTGTTTGCTCAGATATTTTGGATGTAGTGGCCCCATATAAAGTTAGGAAACCAAAGATTAATTCAAAACCCTGGCTTAATAATTATACTAGGCAGGAATGCAGAAAGGCTGAATGAAAATGGAGAAAGGATAAGCTACAGCTTTCTCTTCAAATTATGAGGCAGTGTTTTTCAGACAATCAGGCTGCTGTGAGAACTGCGAGGCACTTTTTCGCAATGATAAATTGACTGCTAAAACCAATTGGCTGTTCTGCTTTGACACCTTCATTGGAAACATGTGACAGGTTTCAAACATTTTGTATAGAAAAAGTGAAGAAGATTAGATCTAGTCTTCCTCTATTGCCGGTTGAGACTGTTGTTGAAAGCTAGTGTCAAGAGTTTTGACCTCTTTGAGCAGGTGTCAATGGCGCAAGTTAAGGACATCATTATTCATTTGAAGCGTACATCTGATGATTGCAATGTGACTCCTTTACGCCTTCTCAAGGAATTGGTGGATGTTGTTGGACCAAGTATTGCCTCTATTATTAATAGCAGTCTTCATAATGGGATTGTTCCAACGGCCCTCAAGCAAGCGGTTATTCAGCCGTTTCTTAAAAAGCATAACTTAGACCCATTTGAATTGAAGAATTATCGGCCTATTTCAAAACTTCCATGCTTGTCAAAGGTTTTAGAGAAGGTGGTTTAAGCACAGCCGATGTCATTTTTAAGTAAACATGAGATAAATTTCAGTCCGGTTTTAGGGCAGGTTATAGTACGGAATCAGCACTCTTGAGAGTTGTTAATGACCTATGTTTAATCCAGTGGTTCTCAAACTTTTTCGGTCATTCCCCACTTTGGACAAGGGGGAATTTTCAAGCCCCACTGCCCCCATCGCACCGACACAATGCTAATGAAATATGTAACAAGCTTAAAATGTTCCAATTTATTGAAGTAACAAGTAGTATCAGTATAGTAACAAGTTGTATCTAAATACAAACTAACTATCTACATCAAATAACAGCCAACCAAAAAAAAAAAAGTCAACCTTCAAATAATTATGTTCAGTTATGCACTCAATACTTGGTCGGGAATCCTTTTGCAGAAATGACTCCTTCAATGCGGCGTGGCATGGAGGCAATCAGCCTGTGGCACTGCTGAGGTGTTATGGAGGCCCAGGATGCTTCGATAGCGGCCTTAAGCTCATCCAGAGTGTTGGGTCTTGCGTCTCTCAACTTTCTCTTCACAATATCCCACAGATTCTCTATGGGGTTCAGGTCAGGAGAGTTGGCAGGCCAATTGAGCACAGTAATACCATGGTCAGTAAACCATTTACCAGTGGTTTTGGCACTGTGAGCAGGTGCCAGGTCATGCTGAAAAATGAAATATTCATCTCCATAAAGCTTTTCAGCAGATGGAAGCATGAAGTGCTCCAAAATCTCCTGATAGCTAGCTGCATTGACCCTGCCCTTGATAAAACACAGTGCACCAACACCAGCAGCTGACATGGCACCCCAGACCATCACTGACTGTGGGTACTTGACACTGGACTTCAGGCATTTTGGCATTTCCTTCTCCCCAGTCTTCCTCCAGACTCTGGCACCTTGATTTCCGAATGACATGCAAAACTGAGCAACAGTCCAGTGCTGCTTCTCTGTAGCCCAGGTCAGGCGCTTCTGCCGCTGTTTCTGGTTCAAAAGTGGCTTGACCTGGGGAATGCGGCACCTGTAGCCCATTTCCTGCACACGCCTGTGCACGGTGGCTCTGGATGTTTCTACTCCAGACTCAGTCCACTGCTTCCGCAGGTCCCCCAAGGTCTGGAATCGGTCCTTATCCACAATCTTCCTCAGGGTCCGGTCACCTCTTCTCATTGTGCAGCGTTTTTTGACACACTTTTTCCTTCCCACAGACTTCCCACTGAGGTGCCTTGATACAGCACTCTGGGAACAGCCTATTTGTTCAGAAATTTCTTTCTGTCTTACCCTCTTGCTTGAGGGTGTCAATGATGGCCTTCTGGACAGCAGTCAGGTCGGCAGTCTTACCCATGATTGCGGTTTTGAGTACACTCAAAAAAATGCTGGGTTGTTTCTGTAAACAAATTGTTGGGTTGATTGTGCTGGGTCAAAATGCTGGGTTGTTTGGGGCACTGTAAACACATTATTGGGTTGCTCATGCTGGGTCAAATGAGTTGTAAGGGGGTAATTCACAAATAAACAGCTGGTTGGGTTATTTTGACCCAGCAACCGGTTTATTCTTTGCGGAACTTTCTGGATTCTTCACTTCTGACTCGAGGAGGACTTCACTCGGAGGTCGGAGCAGGCAGTGTTTTATGGTAAGTTAATATGTTTACCAATATTTTTAACAATAATAATTTCACTGTTCAGCATACAGTCTTTGATATGGAAGTGTGAGGGGTATAACGTATTTATTCTGTAAAACATTAGTAACAGCTAGCCGGTTAGATTTTTTGACAAAATGCCACGTTGTAAACCAGCTATATCAGCAGCCTTAATGAAATATGCAGTTTAAATTGTAATTTCATTACGTAAATATCGTATTTATTGTGGACGTTTAGTAATTAAAAGCGAGGAAAGCGTTTTGAATGAACCCGTGCACGCGCATTATGTTTATGTCCGTTTATGTCCCTAGGGCTCGTACGTAAAAACTGCGGGAAAAAAGTCTAGTCTGTGTGGAAAGTCTGCTGGCACATTTAAGAAATTCTCGTCAGAGGAAGCGACGGGGGTAAGTTCCAGCACAGTCTGCGTGTTTCTTCTGTAATGTCTATGTCGGAACCAGGATCGTTTTTACCAAAAAAATAAAATAATAATTGTATGACGTCTGACGTGCAATCTTTACAAACGGCGACTGAGGTAATGAGAAATAAATCGATTTCATATTAAGCATGTTCTCGCCCTGAACCCATTACAAGTTGTTAGGACCTAGGCCTACTAAGAATAGTTTAGTAACGTTACTACTAAGACAGTGGTCATGGATCAAGTGTGCGCGATGTTTGAGGCCAATAAATAGTTTTTGCTATTGTCACAACAGCGCCATTTTAAACACCAGGGCAGAAAAGTCAGAAATGCTACTTTAGAAATATGAATTGTTATATACAGCATACTATTTAAATGTTAATGCAACTTTATGTATTATGCTCATATTGTTTAGGTGCTGGCTTTAAAGGTCCTGCAAACTCTGCTTCCTCCATCCATCTAACGTTACAGGAGAGGAGGAGAGGGCTTCAGACCCACCACAGAGGCTCAGAGGTCCTTGACATGCAACCTGTAAGTTGCTTTAGTGTTTCTACTTCAATAAGGGTAGACGTTTGATATGCTTGATAACTATGAAATTAATTTAGGTTTAGAATATGTAAAGGTGCAATATCTGTTTGCAACATAAAATAGCATTTTTTTTTTTATAGATTTTTGTTAATTTTTAAAGCTGCAGTCCATAACTTTTTTTGTGTTCAAAATTTACAAAATGTTTATAATGAGCGAGTACATCATGAATCCATTTTCCAAATCGTGTTTTTGTCTTATCCTGAATCCCATTAGACTGCTAAATGTCTATTTAGATGTGTAAATATACATTTTGTTTGTTTTTCACATTTGGCCATATTTGGTAATGTTTGCAATAAAAAAATATAAATACTTTCACAAAAAACTTGCATGTCAGTTATATTGCAACACTCTAAGTGATTGTGTCTAATCAACAGTTGGGGACCAACATGGATGAATATTTACAAAATGACTGGAGCATCAGGGATGCGACGAGGGGGACACGTCAGACCGTTGCCATTGTTCCAGGCCACGTCATCGAGACCGAGTCTTTGCTGGAGGCTGGTGATCTTGGTTTCAAAGTTTTATTTTGTTTTTCATGTTAATTACACGAAGGAGTGTATCAAATTAATGGAAAAGAATCGTCCTCTGTCAAATTTGAGGAAAACTCTGTGATATTTAGTCGCATTGTAAATGTTTGTAGCTATTCTTAATAAATCAACACATCTTAATAAATAAAATCGTATAAGAGTTCAAATGAGTTGCTTATTGACTTTTAAAGGTGCATTGTGTAATACTGTATTTAGGAGGATCTGTTAACAGAAATACAATATCATATACATAACTATGTTTTCAGTGGTGTATAAAGACCTTACTTAATGAACTGTTATGTTATTTTTTTTATCTTAGAATGAGTATACATTGTATAATTGTAATAATTGTTTACAAAAAAATATTAAAGATGTATTAAAATTGTAAAAAAAAAAAAAAAAAAAAATTTTAAATCACATACACAGTCGCCTCTCTGGTTTATTGTATTACAGAGACAATCATTATTTTACATTAGTAATATAAAAAATATTTGTTACTAATTTTAATAAGGCAATGATACAGGAAATAACCCAGCACATGAGTAAGACTTAACCCAGCGAGATGGTCAATTTCACCCACTGGTTGGGTCAAATTAATGACCCAACCATATGGGTTAAATGGAAAAACCCAGCACTTGGGTCAAACCAACCCAGCGCGTGTTCTGTCCTATAGTGACCCAGCGGCGTGGTTAAGGTTGGGTTATTTTTTAACCCTGCATTTTTTAGAGTGTAATGAAACAGGCTGGGAGTTTTTAAAAGCCTCAGGAATCTTTTGCAGGGTTTTAGAGTTAATTAGTTGATTCAGATGATTCTGTTAATAGCTCGTTTAGAGCCCCTTTTCATGATATGCTAATTTTTTGAGACAGGAATTTTGGGTTTTCATGAGCTGTATGCCAAAATCATCAGTATTAAAACAATAAAAGACCTGAAATATTTCAGGTGGTGTGCAATGAATCTAAAATATATGAAAGTTTAATTTGTTATCATTACATTATGGAAAATAATGAACTTTTTTAATTTTTCAACTGCTAATTTTTTTAGAAGGACCTGTAATTGGACAAACAGATTAAATCACAGAAAACAAGTCCAAAGATAGTTAACCGACTGCTGGTGGCAATATGACAAAGGGTGGGGCTAGTGTGCAGAATTACCAGCATGTCACACTTTAAAGGGACATTATGCAGTTTTTAGCTTAACTGAACAGCTTCAGAGTTATTGAAATGGTTATACGACTTCTTTCTGGTTGAATGGTGGGCGTAAGATGGAAGGTTACACCAGAACAGACAGCCTGCACCCAAAAGCAAGGTCGCACCAATCCTAGCCAAAACCTAGCTAGGGTTAGAAGCGATCGTGGCAATAATGCATACACTGCATGCCTTAAATAGGCCAGGGACGGCTGCCAATAGGCTGTCACATCCATCACTCTTGATGGCCACAAATAATAGGGCGGGATCTAACCCGTCACAATAAGAAACCCTTCTCCGTTTTAAGTGTATCGTTGTTGTATAAACGTACCCTGAGATGTCTCAAGCCCAAATGCCGGCACGCTGGAAAAGTCTTCTTATCAGGCCGCTGGTCACAAATAATCCTCAGCAACTGTCACTCAACTCCACCCTGCAATCACACACACACACACATACAATCACAAATGCACACACTAAATGAAACCGGAAGGAACTCCGGGTTGGAACATATATTGTAAACTTTTTACTTTTTATTGGAAACTTTCAGGGAAGGATAATTTCACTTCACAGTTCTCTCTTTGAGTTCTTTTGATGCACTGAAAATTAAATTAAAGAAAAACATTTTTTCTTTCATGTCAGACCTGATGGAAGAGAGCGAGGAGAGTGAAGAACTGATTGAAGTGGAGGAGGAGAGTGAAGAACTGAGAGAAGTGGAGGAGGAACATCATGTCAACCCTGGAGGAAAACATTTGAGTCGCTCAAAGACTAAAAAGACATTTTTAAAGAAAAGAAGAGCCAATAAATCTACGACCTGCACTCAGTGTGGAAAGAGTTTCACAACCAAACAAAGTCTTGTTCACATGCGAATTCATACAGTCGAGAAGCCATATGTATGCCATCAATGTGGGAAGAGTTTCTGTAATTCATCACAACTTAAGGGACACATGTGGATCCACACAGGAGAGAAGCCGTTCACATGTGATCAGTGTGGGAAGAGTTTCCCACAGAAATCAAGTTTTAAAATTCACACGAGGATCCACAGCGGAGAGAGGCCGTTCACATGTGATCGATGCGGCAAAACATTCCTTTTCCAACATCACCTGAAGAGACACCTGACAGTTCATTCAAAGGAGAAGCCGTATTCATGTTCTGTGTGTGGAAAGAGTTTTTCTTGGCTGCAATATGTACAAACGCATGAGAAAACTCACACTGGTGTGAAAGAGTACTTGTGCTTTGAGTGTGAGAAGACTTTTACTACAGCAAGCCATTTAAAACAACACCAGAGAATTCACACTGGAGAAAAACCTTACAAGTGTTCACACTGCGACAAGAGATTCAATCAGTTGACAGATCTGAAAAGACATGAGAGGATCCTCACTGGAGAAAAACCTTACAAGTGTTCACACTGTGACAAGAGATTCAGTGTGTCAGCAACTCTGAAAAAACATGAGAGGATCCACACTGGAGAGAAGACACACACGTGTGATCAGTGCGGGAAAAGTTTCTCTATTAAAACTAACCTGAAGCGACACCTGAAGATCCACACATAGGAGAAACCAGATCAATGCAGTCTGAATGGTAAGTAGTTCATCTTTAGCCCTGTTCGGACGGGATTAGTTTTACAAGGGTAGATGGAGTAATGGAATTTTACCACAGAACGTCTATAGTATTAAGAAATCTCAGTAAAACGTCATGTGTGTGTTATGTTGCTTCCTGATTTCATGTGTGCAAACACGTAAAACCTATATTTATATATATAAAACAGTTAGGTCTGGTTGACGATTTATTAATTAAATACTTCTTGGATCATGATGGTAATGGGTAATTACATAATGCAAAAGTTTCGTGCCTCTAACAAGTGCTTTCAGACGTCTTTTTGATCTGAATAGTATGCGGAAAACACTTGAGTTTTGAGTAACACTTTTCTTGAAGGGGTGTGGATAAGACTGACTGTGGTTGGCTTTGACATTGGCTGTCATGAGGCAATTATAACTGTGTCATGAATATTTTTCGTGACCGCAACTACAGTGGTACACATTGAATTTGTCATTAAAATGTTATAATGGCCTCATGACAGCCAATGTCAAAACCAACAACCTGACAGTTTAATGAAAGCTAAGTGCTTTCTTAAGTTTGATAATTAATCTGCTATGTCATGTTTATGACAGGTTGTGTTGTCTTAGTAATGTTAAGTTGTCATGACAAAGACACTGACAGGTTATGATGTATTGGTTTATGTCAAGGAGTCATAACAAAAACATCTCAAACAATGTCATATTTGCATTAAAAATGTCATAACTGAGCGAATGACACTTAATGACAGTTGTCATAAACATGCATGAAACCTCCTTCATATTCATAACATGCCACAGACTTGACGTCCCACCACCTAGAACGCAACTTGAAGGCTTTTTCAAGCACCTCCATACTTGAAAATAACACGGGAAAATACTTTTAAACAGAAAAATGATTAAATGTTTACATGCGTATTTATAGGGGGTCTATTTGCACGGGATTAGTGTCGCCGTAATCATTACTGACATTGTTCGTAATGATCACTGAGATAGCACATTTCAGACGGGAATAAAATCACTGAGAAGCTCTGGTAATAATTACTTTACCCCAACTCTCCATGTTTAACTAATCCTGTTTGAATAGGGGGCTAGTCTCTTCTGTGTCAGTTAGTTTCCTAACAACCACAATGAGTGGCAGGACAGTTACAGTTGCTGTTTTCATAGAAGTACATTAACTTGCTTTACATGTGTTACGGCCAGCTCGTTTTGACCGCACATAAAGGGATACAAGTACAAGAAAATTACTTGCAAGAAGTTTTATTAGCTTACAAAAAGTGTAAATAACTTAAGTTAACAAAGTCTAGGGTTCACAATCATAAGGGGACAAAATCATAATCCAGATGGGGAATAAGAAAAGGTTGGTATGGTCTGTAAACAAATATAAATGTCGCAAAACAAGTGACTCCTCCAGAGGCTGCCAATCCCCTGGACGAAGTGGTGTGGAGAGGGTAGGATCCAAGGTTTTATCCTCTCCACAATCAAACCGAAAGCAGGTAACAGGAGTGTGCAATCTCCCACGCCCTCCTGAAGAACACCGCCCCCAGCAGGCGAGCAAGGGAAACGCAGGGTCGTAACACCTCCCTACAAAAAAAAAAGATTCGGCAACGAATCTAAAACAAAAACAAAGGGAAAAGACAGTTAAGCACTACCCAGAACAAACACAATAAAAGTTCTGGTGCTCTAGAGGTATGTCGTCTTCTCTTCATTCCTCAACACCTCTGGGCCCTAGAGATGCAAAGAAAAGAACGGACAATACAAAAATTATGTTACACTCTAGACAGTGCGTCAGCTATAACGTTGTCTTTTCCTCGAATATGTTTGATCTCGAGATGGAAAGGTTGTAAGATAAGACTCCATCGCATGAGTCGCTGATTTCTATTTCTCATCCGATTCAAAAAGACCAAAGGATTATGATCCGTATAGATAATAATCGGTGCAGAAATTGATCCTAGATATATTTCAAAATGTTGAACAGCCAACACTAGAGCAAGAGCTTCTTTCTCAATGGTAGAATATACCTGTTGATGTTGGTTAAGTTTCTTAGAAAAATAACTTACAGGATGTTGAACCTGGTTCGAGTCCTCCTGCAGGAGAACAGCACCCGTACCACAAGCACTTGCATCTATTGCAAGAATAAAAGGCTTGGCAAAGTTTGGAGCTGTTAAAACAGGGGCACATGCCAGCAAAGCCTTGCAATTTTCGAAAGCTTGCTGACAAGGTTCAGTCCACTGGAAAGACAACTTCGGACTCAATAAATCAGTAAGAGGTGAAACTACATTGGCAAAATTTTCGCAAAAACTCCGATAATATCCCACCATTCCAAGGAACCGTCGGAGTTCACGACGAGTGGTGGGAGCGGGAAAATTACAGATAGCTTCGACCTTAGTCTCAATGGGTCTTACACAACCATTTCCCACTATCTTACCTAAATAGGTAACGGTTGCCTTCGCGAATTCGGACTTAGCGAGATTAACCGTAAGATTAGCTTTGGCTAAACGAGAAAACAGTTCTTTGATCTGGTCAAGATGTTCAGACCAAGATGAACTATACAACACAATGTCGTCAAGATATGCCTCACATCCTGACATTCCATACAGTATACGGTTTACGAGTCGCTGAAAAGTCGCAGGTGCATTTCGAACCCCGAAAGGCATAACCGTATACTGTAGGAAAGCATCAGGCGTAACGAAAGCAGATAATTCTTTCGCCCGACTAGTCAAAGGCACCTGCCAATACCCCTTCAAGAGGTCGAATTTGCTGACATAACAGGCAGAGCCAACATGATCGACGCAATCATCAATTCGAGGTAACGGGAAGCAGTCCGGCTTTGTCACAGAGTTGAGTTTTCGATAATCTGTGCAGAAGCGATATGATCCATCAGGTTTATTTACTAAAACACAAGGGGAACTCCACGAACTAAAACTACATTCAGCCAGATCATGAGCAAGTAGATAGTTCACCTCTTGTTTCAGCAAATCTCTTTTAAAAGGATTGACTCGATATGCGTTCTGTTTAACAGGACACGAGGCTCCTACGTCGATATCATGTTCTATGATAGAAGTACGACCAGGAACATCACTGAAAAGAGAGGGAAATGACATCACCAACTCAGTGACATCACTCCTCTCCTTCTCTGTCAGATAAGAAAGATGAGAGGACAGATTAAGAAGAATCTCAGAGTTCTTAAGTCGCCCGTCAACTTTTCCTCGAGAAAGAAAACCCTCGTCCTCATCAGCATTCTCCAAAGAATCTCCACTCGTTTTGTGTGAGAGAGGAGATGATTCTGAAAGAGTCACAAAGGTTTACCACATTGACAGAACGAACAGGAGCTGTATACAATTTCAACAGGTTACTGTGACAAACTTGTACTTTTTTTCTCCGGTCAGGAGTATTCAACAGATAATTGTTATCAGAAAGACGTTTAACTACACTGTAGGGGCCTGTAAATTTAGCTTGAAACGGATTAGCAGGTAGGGACAGCAAAGCAAGTACTTGATCACCCACCTGAAATTCTCTTAACTTAGCTTTCCTGTCAAAGCGTTGTCGCATCTTTAGTTGAGTCTTACTCAACTTCTTTTTAGCGAGAGCTCTTGCCTCATATAATCTACGCCGAAATCCGCTCACATAATCCGAAAGGTTTTCAGACAGTTTAGGTAAACGCCACTCCTCAGCTAACACAGCCGTAGGTCCTCTCACCACATGTCCGAACACTAATTCATTTGGGCTAAACCCAAGACTTTCTTGAATTACCTCACGTATCGCTAACAACATCCATGGCAGACCTTCCTCCCAATCTGCATCGAGTTCCACACAATATGACCTTAAAAGGGACTTCAGGGTTTGATGAAACCTCTCAAGGACTCCTTGACTCTGCGGATGATAAGCGCTAGAAATATTGTGATTTACTCGAAGTTGACGCAGGGCTTTTGAGAACTGTTTCGACATGAAGTTCGAACCTTGATCGGACTGAATGACTTTAGGAATTCCAAAGGTCGACATGAAATTAGTGAGAGCCTTCAAGACAGATTTTGTGGTGATGGACCTTAACGGATAAGCAGCCGGATAACGAGTAGTCTGACACATAACGGTTAAAAGGTATTGGTGACCAGTCTTAGACCGAGGCAAAGGACCAACACAGTCAACTACCAAATGTTCAAAAGGAGTGGACACGACGGAAATAGGTTGCAACGGAGCAACAGGAACTTTTTGGTTTGGCTTACCGGTGATCTGGCATGTATGACAAGATCGAATATGTTTTGCCACATCCCGTTTCACCTTAGGCCAATAGAACTGTCGCAAGACTCGATCGCACGTTTTACGAACTCCTGTATGACCAGAAAGTCCTTGATGAGCCAAATGCAACACAGAATCCCTCATTATAAAAGGAACCACAATCTGACTTTTAGGTTCTTGAAAAACATCTTTATGCAGGACCACTTTCCGACAAAGCAGACCATCATCAAGAAAGTACGAAGAGGAGAGAGGATCAGAACATTTCTTAAGCTCTACTTCAGAGAATAAAGTTTTAAGACTGTCGTCGCTCTGTTGAGCTCTAATCAAATCCTCTCGAGACATCTGGAACAAAGAAGTCAGAGAACAATCATCAACATCAGAGAGATCAACATTGGTTTTCTCAAGAGTGGACAGAACCTCTGATGTATCGTTAGATTCATGTCGCAACACTGTCGACTCTCTCTGGTCAGAAGACAACGAAGAACAGGACTTCAGATCTCTCGGCTCAGGACATTTAGACACATCTGATCCGGAATCACCTGTATGAACAGTATAGAAGAAGGTATCATGCAGTGGAACTTCAACTTGACTTTCAGATAATGGTTTAGCCATTGATCGAGTAACTGCACATGCTGGAAACAAATCAGGAAATTCTTTGCCATTTCCAACATCAGATTTCCTAGGTGTAGATGCTATTATGGGTGGAGCTGCCACATCACTCCGTCCCCAAACATTCCCACCAGCTAAATCATTTCCCAGAATGAATGTAATCCCAGGCACTGGCAGTCTAGCACGAACACCAACTACTACTTCACCAGATACAACGGCAGATGAAAGATGGATGCGATGCAAAGGCACTTCAACGAACCTCATCTCAAAACCTCGCACTAGTACATGAGTTCCAGTAGCGGTTTCAGAAGTCAAGGGTAAAATTCCCTCTAACAGAAATGACTGCGCAGCCCCTGTATCTCGAAGAAGACGCACTGGCACCGTTTCATTTGAACCAGGCAATGACACATTTCCCTCAGTGATAAAGGGTGTATAATCAACAGAAGTTATACCCTGATTAACAAATTTATCACTAGAACCAGATAAATGACAATCTTTCTCATCACAAATGTCAACAATAACTGGTAAGGTAGAAACCAAAGCAACAGATTTCGACAATCTCTCTTTCTTCTTGAGTATCAGACAGTCAGATATTTTATGACCAGGCTTTTTACAATAAAAGCAAACCATGTCTCGTGAGAGTACAGGTTTACTAAAATATTCAGCATCTGTCGACTTAATATTCCTACTCAACACAGGAGACTTTGTCTTAGGTTGAAAACAAGACTTAGACTTACTCATATTGTTGGTTTTAAGACCGACTGAACTGAATGACCCATGATGGGTTAACACAAATTCATCAGCCAAGATAGCGGCTTCAGAAAGTGTATTCACTTTGTGTTCAGTGAGATGTGTAGCGACAACATGAGGAACACAATGTTTGAACTCCTCTAAGAGTACTAATTCCCTTAACTGCTCTTTAGTTGTAACTTTCATTGAAGTGCACCAACGATCAAATAAGTTCTCTTTTTCTCTGGCAAATTCAACATGAGTACATTCATCAGCTTTACTCAAAGTCCTAAATTTCTGACGATATGCCTCAGGCACGAGTTCATATGCATGTAACACAGCAGATTTCACAACATCATACTCACCACTCTGTTCCAATGAGAGTGCTGAATAAACTTCCTGAGCTTTACCTGTGAACACACACTGTAATAATAAAGTCCAAAAGCTTTTCGGCCATTTCATGGATAAAGCAACACGTTCAAAGTGATAGAAATATTTATCCACTTCCTTTTCAGAAAATGGCGGCACTAACCTCATATTTCTGTGAACATCAAACACAGGTTCACCTGCATTCGCATGCTGTTGTGGAACAGGAGGCACATTCGCTTGTGAAGCTTCAGCTGTCTTTGCTGCTAATTCTAACTCCAACTTTTTTATCTCAAATGCTCTCTCGTCACGTTCCCTCTCTAACTGAAGCGTTCTCTCTTCTAAATCAAGCTCCATTCTTCGCATAGCTAACTGATGATTTAATTTTCTCTCTTCGAATTCTCTCTCTACCGCTCGCTCTTTCATAGCGCGATCATCACGTTCAGCACGAATTTTCGCGGCATCTAAACACAATTGCTTCTCTTGCAAAGACAATTCTGGAAATTTCGTCTCACTTTCACTATAAACCTCAGCAGGAGTAGACACAAACGATTCACTAGGAGTAATTAACTCAGTGCTTACCTCTATAACTCCTCTATCAACAAGTGACCGCTTCAGAGTAGTCACCATTGTTTCCTTCAGCCTCTTCTCTTGAGAAGTAAAATCGACACTGAAGCGTTCGGCGATTTGCACCAACTGCTCCTTTGTACAACTCTCAAGCAAAGCTTCTGATGGACACGCAAAGAAATCTTCTATCACCGAAGACATTTTGTTCGTATATGTATACGCACAATCACAAAACGAGACCACTAACTACCACACGTGAAACGCTGTTTACCCGAAATACAACTCCCATAAGCCACTACTTCAAAACACTACGTCACTGTATTACGCAACGCATGCTCATTCAAAAAACTTCTAAAGACTTCCCACAAGTCAAAACACAGTGTACGCGCGAAAATAAACCGCACTATACACAAAAGCGACAATTTATCCTCATTTATTTTTGCAAAATGGATTTACCATTTATAATATGAGAAAACTCCAGCTCCTAACTCAGAAAAACACTAACTAAATCCTACCTGGTCTTCAGAGATGTACCGGGCTCGAGGCGACATTAAACGCTGAACTCCGCGACAATCAGTCAAACTGAAAGTCCGGAAGCGTACCCCCTACAGAGAGTTAATCTCCACCCAGGATAACCTCCAAAAACAAAAAAGGCAAAATAACAAAACAAAACAACAAACAGTGCTCCGACGGAAGGATTGTATACACAATCCAGCTGGAAACACTCTAACTTACCAGAGTTCTCATTTATAAAGGTAACCATTCACAAAAACATACACACATACAACCCATACTTACCAACGTTTCCTACCCCCATAGGATCGCGGACGAGACACCCAATTTATGTTACGGCCAGCTCGTTTTGACCGCACATAAAGGGATACAAGTACAAGAAAATTACTTGCAAGAAGTTTTATTAGCTTACAAAAAGTGTAAATAACTTAAGTTAACAAAGTCTAGGGTTCACAATCATAAGGGGACAAAATCATAATCCAGATGGGGAATAAGAAAAGGTTGGTATGGTCTGTAAACAAATATAAATGTCGCAAAACAAGTGACTCCTCCAGAGGCTGCCAATCCCCTGGACGAAGTGGTGTGGAGAGGGTAGGATCCAAGGTTTTATCCTCTCCACAATCAAACCGAAAGCAGGTAACAGGAGTGTGCAATCTCCCACGCCCTCCTGAAGAACACCGCCCCCAGCAGGCGAGCAAGGGAAACGCAGGGTCGTAACACATGTAGAATTTGAAACTTACATTTAGGGTCTAACAACAAATTTACATTTTAGTCAGAGTCTTTGAGCTTGATGTGCTGGAACTCCTTGTCATGATTCTGCCTTAGTATTCTTGATTTTCCTAGTCGTGAGGCAGGATCATGACAGAATCATGTTTTATGTACAAGCGCATGGTCTGTTATTTGGACCATGTGCTTGTGTTGTCTCGTCTCGTTACCCCGCCCCCTTGTTATCCTCGTCTTGTGATTATTGTCTAGTCAGTTTCACCTGTCCTCGTCATTAGTGTTCCCTATTTAATCCTCTTGTATCTGCTGTCTTTTGTCGGTTCATTGTGATTGTTACCTGAGTGTTAATCCTTGTCAAACCTTTGTCAGAGTCTGTGAGTATCTTGTCAAGAGTTTTAGTCCTGTTGCGCTATTGCCTGTAAAGGTTATTTGTGTCCCTATAGTTATCTGTCTCAGTCTAGTTAGTCTTCATAGTCCTGTCTTGTTTTGCCCCCTCGTGGGCTTTGTTTTCCCTTTTTGTTCATAATAAACCGTGTGCTGTGACTACTGTCTGCGATTGGGTTCATTCCCTTCTTCACCCTTCCAACATCATAACAGAATGAACCGACCAAGAACGAACCCAGCAGACAGTATGTCCTCCCGACCCCGGCTACAACCGGAACAATGGTGGTTATCGGCTCCCATCGATGAAGAGAGGGTAGATTGTCCAGTCCCATCCCAGGGTGAGTGGATCCTGAAGAATTATGCCCGACTCTGGGATCATTACTCCCGGGAGGGTCCGCTGTCTTCTTCCTCGGGGTCTCCACCCTCTGCCTGTCTGCCAGTGATCCCGGAGGGTCGTGTTTTGGCCGTCATCTCTCAAGGGGATCATGCTCTCTCCGTTTCTTCTCCCGAGGTTTCATCCACACCCGCAAGTCTCCGTGGAAAACGAGGGAGACGGATTTCCTGGGAGTCTGCTTCGGAGTCTTCAGCGACGGAGTCTTCCCTGCCTGAGACAGCCCTCCCACTTCCAGTCATGGACCCTGCTGCGCTTCTCCTGCCGATCACCAGTCCAGCTGTGACATCAGCTCCGCGTCCCAGAAGGAAGAGGAGGAGGAAGGGACCCTCTTGTCCTCCGTCTCTGTCTTCCCATGAGCCCGCTCCAGCAAGCGCCGTCCATGAGCCCGCTCCAGCAAGCGCCCCCCTAGAGGCCGCTCCAGCAAGCGCTGTCCCAGAGCCCGCCTCAGCAAGCGCTGTCCCAGAGCCCGCCTCAGCAAGCGCTGTCCCAGAGCCCGCTGAGAGAGTTGCGGCCGATCTTGCCGCTAAGGAGGTTCTGCGAGCAGTTTCAGCTCGTCAGGAGATGCCCGTCATCATTGCGGCCAAGACCCTTTCCGATTACCTGTCTCGTCTCGTCGCTATTCTTGAACCCCCTGTCTGTCCTGCCTTGTCCTCAGCTCCCAAGCCTGTCTCTGTGAGCGCTGCACCTGATCCTATCCCTGTGAGCGCTGCACCCGAGCCTGCCACTGTTATTGCTGCACCCTGTCCTGCCCCTTTGCCTGCTATGTCTCACGTCAGGAGTCCCGGTTCCGCATCCTCTGTGTCCTCGTCTGAATCTGTTGCTGCTAATTCCCGGTCTGTTTCCCCGTTCGTCCCTGTCTCCACCAGCCCCCGGACTGTTTCCCCATCTGTCCCTGTTTCCACTAGCCCCCGGACTGTTTCCCCGTTTGTCCCTGTCTCCACTAGTCCCCGGACTGTTTCACCGTTCGTTCCTGTCTCCACTTGTCCCCGGACTGTTTCTCCCAAGACCTCTACTCATGTGTCCCCGTCCAAGCCTGCCCGGAGTTCTCGTCCTCAGCCCTCCTCCCGTGGACCCAAGACCCCCAGTCCTCCCATCCACCCTGGACCTCCCCCCATGAACTCTGTGTTTCCTCCACCTCCTTTGCCTTGTATGTTGTTTTTGATTTTTCACCCGAACCCTGTTATTGTTTATTCCTGTTTGCCATTGTTAGTGTTTTCCATGTTTTGTTGGTTCGTGTCTTTGTCACAGTCTGTCATGTCCCGTGTTTAATGTCCCCTTGAGGAGCGTCTGGTAGCCGCTCCTTAAGGTGGGGGTTCTGTCATGATTCTGCCTTAGTATTCTTGATTTTCCTAGTCGTGAGGCAGGATCATGACAGAATCATGTTTTATGTACAAGCGCATGGTCTGTTATTTGGACCATGTGCTTGTGTTGTCTCGTCTCGATACCCCGCCCCCTTGTTATCCTCGTCTTGTGATTATTGTCTAGTCAGTTTCACCTGTCCTCGTCATTAGTGTTCCCTATTTAATCCTCTTGTATCTGCTGTCTTTTGTCGGTTCATTGTGATTGTTACCTGAGTGTTAATCCTTGTCAAACCTTTGTCAGAGTCTGTGAGTATCTTGTCAAGAGTTTTAGTCCTGTTGCGCTATTGCCTGTAAAGGTTATTTGTGTCCCTATAGTTATCTGTCTCAGTCTAGTTAGTCTTCATAGTCCTGTCTTGTTTTGCCCCCTCGTGGGCTTTGTTTTCCCGGTTATTTGTTTAATAAATCGTGTTGCCTTGACTACTGTCTGCTATTGGGTTCATCCTTCCTCATCCTCATAACACTCCTTCTGTAAAGTTAAACAGAAACTGACTCGCTCTCAGGACAAGGATTAAAGCACAATGGAAAAACTTACATGACTTTTACAGATAAGGATATAACCCAGGGATAGGCAGTGTCGGTCCTGGAGAGCCTCAGTCCTGCAGAGGTTTGCTCCAACCCTGATTTAAAACTCTCCTGCCTGTATGTTTCTAGTAACCCTTCAGACCTTGATTAGCTGGTTCTGGTGTGTTTGATGAGGGTTGGAGCAAAACTGTGGCTCTCCAGGACCAACGTTGGCCACCCCTAATATAACCGTTAAATTCAATGTCAGTCATGCAATGGGAAAAACGGAAAACTGTATTAAACTGTGCGCTTATGAGTTTATTTGAAGCTCTTAATGTGAAGCAGTTTCATGTTTAGGACAGCTTGGCTTGTGTGCTCACCATGTGATTGGTTGTCTCTCATTTGAAAATTCACGTTTTAATGTTTCTTTTAGACGTGAACAAGAATGGAAAAACTGAAGCCAAAAAATCTGTCTCCTGCCCTCAGTAAAAAACACTTCACATGTAAATCAAGTCTGAAGATTCACGTGAGAGTTCACACTGGGAAGAAGCGGCTCAAGCTTTTGCTCTGAAATCACATCAGCTTCTCATTCTGAAGAAAGAGCATTTAACTGTGATCAGTGCGGGAAACAGTTTCATTGGGCTTCATTTCCATAATGACCAAAGCAATCTGTCAGTTAGCGTCTGGTTTAAGACCTGCTTTTTTTGGGGTGGTAAATAATGGCGCAAACACCAGAACATTGACAAGCACAAACCATAGTAAATCACCTTGCCTGATTCATTTAAATACTCTCCTCCCATAATTGTTGCGTCTGAAAGGGAAACTCCTACAAATGCATATGCAATAAGGTCAGCCGCAAAAATAACTGTGTCCAAGCCCTTTCAGCGCTAATTTTTCACTGTTTGTCTTCAGTAAATCCTGACAGTAGTTTTTTAATGGCAGAAGAGGGTTTGTGCTGGCACAAGCTGTTAGTTAATCTGGCCCTTAGTTTCTATTTTACTTCTACTCTTTCATGCAAATGCAAGATATACTTTCATAGCTTTGAAATGGGAGACTTCTCTTGGTTCTTATAAGTCAGTAAGGAAAGAGATCCGTCTCATTCGCTTTTACTTTTACTTAATGTTTGTATTTGCTTCAATGATTGATTAAATGAATTTGATCAACAATTCATTGTTATTGTCCATTTTTATTTTATTCTCATTCTGCTTGGATCAGGAATAATTTTAGTCATGAAGTATCATATTATGGTGGCTTTTTAAACCTTCATGTTGTCAATTTATAAATAGAGCTTTTAAATACCTAATAAAATATATTTAACCACACACATGAGAGACATTGAATGAGATTGCTGTCTGTCTAAATTATTAAAGGGATAGTTCACCCCAAAATATATATTAGCCCATGATTTACTCACCCTCAAGTCATCATAGGTGTATATAACATTCTTCTTTCAGGTGAATACAATCGGAGGTATAATAAAACATATTTTATCCGGTAAAACATTTATGTAGCCTTTGCAATCATTTAAGATCATTATTTTATCATGTATTTTATTATTTTCTTTATTTTTACCCCCTAAAGGTAATTTTTACGCTAGATCAAAACATTGCACAAACCATAAGGCGAAACCTATCCTGTTTGGTATCGTTGGACTCGACAAGGATTCAGGAATCTAAGGTGTCGTGTCATGTGACACACAGGGATGTGTACTTCCATTTTTAAACCCCCTGGACGAAGAGCAAAAGGTACCAAACAGGCTTGAGATTAACATGGACGATTTGCTTGTAGTCAGTCTTCAAAAGAAACGAAACAAAGAAGAGAAGAAAGAAGCCAAGAAAAGAAGACAGAAGATGGGAAGGTCCTTATCAAGAGACAACCATCTCCAAAGCAAGAGAGATGATTTGAATAATTAGACAACAAGAGCGATTAAATAAAATATTGATGAAACTTTTAAAACAGTCAATTGGGGGGAAACATTTTGAGGAAAGTTATTTGAAATATAAAGTGGACAAACTGGCAGAGGGCGTGGAACTCGACACCGCCTGTTGAGTGTGTTTCTGTTAAGGAAATAAGTCTGATGTGTAACTCATATATGAGTTTTAAACGGTTCGAAGCCGAACCTTGTGGTGAAGACTACTCCTATTTTTTATGTTGATTTTCATTCTTTACTTTGTTATTAAAACGAAAAAAATTGAATGTGGTAATTCATAAACTTCTCTAATAAAAAAACTATTATCTGTACCTGGATAATAATCCCATCGAGCCTCAAGAGCACCCGAATCCAGACTGAGTTTGGCACGGACTCCCCCTGAAATTTCTGTAACTATATGCTAATGCCTTCATAAAATGCAGTATTTTACCACGAAATTCCAAATGGCCGAAGCCCATCCTGCATGTGCGTTTGAGGGTTCGAAGTATCAAGTACAGAGTCCTACCCTTCGAGTGCTCCATAGCCAGTTGAGTCTTCAGGTCAACTGGGAAAGAGTAATGTCGCCCATGGGCTGAGTATCTCTTTTTCAGTATGGAGATAGACTCGATCCAACATGCCTCTTCAAGAAGACAACGTGTTTGGTCAGTGCTAGACAGAAGTGAGAAAGGGTCCCACTGAAAAAATTTCAGAGGCTCCTGGAGCATATGGCAGATGCAGCCGCATGGCTTCCTCCATATGGAGACTACTTCAGGACTGGCTTAAGGTCGAGTCCCAAGGTGACTGTGGTAGAGCGGCATGCCCGGTGTGACAACAGATCACCCCGGCCTGCCGCCAAACCCTCAGTCCGTAATCAGTCCTTTTGTTTCTCCGGGAAAACAGCCCCGAGAACGAGGTCCATTAACACCGGCTGAGGGGCCACGTACAAAGGGCATGCTTTAACGGAGGCCTGGGCGACCGTTGTGCTGAGCTTCCCTCGCATGTCACAACTCACCCATCACCTCCTCCTTGGAGTCAGAAGCTTCTGAGGTCGCTTCATTCCACTATTTCTTTCGGCCTGCTCAAATCGTGCCGCCGCCGAGCCTCGACAGCTATGGCCAGGTAGAGTGGCGACTCCATCTCCAGGCGTCCAGAAGCGGACGCAGAAACACATAACCCCAGTGAGCCTTCTAAAAAGCGACTAGACAATTCATTATTGCTTGGCGTCCACTAAAGTTCAGTGATTCTCATCACACCCAGGTGTTGAGCAGAGATTCTCCTGAAGCTCAGTGATCTTCACACCGGGCATAGTGTCGCATGGCACTAAAACTATGAAATCTTCTGATAAATGCCTCACATTACCTTTTATCAATGATTTATGTATCTCAGAACAGACTGATCAGACTGATAAAATTGAAATATTTATGGACGATCTTTTAGTTGACCGACTCCAAAAGGACCACGCTAGAAAACTGCATGAAGCCAGAAGAAAAGAGAAGAAGAAGAAAGAAGAAGCAATTGATAATGCAGAGAAAAGATCTCATCTGTCAGATGACAAAGACCATCAAACAGATGGAAAAGCTTAATAAACGATTGTTGTGTACCGCAAATACGTTAATAAGGGAAAAACAATTTACATGTCCTAATTGTGAAATGTCAAACTTGCAGAAGAAGCTTGCATTGTTGAATGCATAATGCAAGCTTCCTCTGCCAACTGAAATGTTACTATTTCCTTTGTTCTTTCTGCATAAGCATTAAAGGGGGTTAAGCAGGTGTTGAAACTACGCCTGTGCCTGGTCCTGTAACCTTTAACATAGAAGAGACCAGGGCTTCTGAGAGGCCATTGAGAGGCCAGGGGCAGGATGTGGTTTTAACACCTGTAGGTGAAATAACGGGTAAATGTTTAGTAAGCTTGTTGAGCATAGATTCTAGAGTAGTAGGCATCTTTGTGTGTGGAACAAGAACTGTGAAAGTTTCCTGATAAGGAATTGTTTCTTCAAGGGGACTGCCCCCAAACTCTTAAAGACGGCCCCAATTAAACCATATAAATGTTTGGTTTTCCTGTCTTTCGGGGCCGCATTCCGAGGTGAAGACCTATACGCTTTTCTGTTATTTTTATTTTTTGAATTTATTGTCTTTGTATTATTCTGAACATTTTTGAGTAAAACGAAACCATAATTTTTGGTGATTCGAAAACCTTTCTAAATAAGTCTCAGAGTGATTTCTCCTGAATATATCTTGACTTAAACAGTTAAATAATTTTACTAAGCAAAAGCCCAGTGAAACGGATCCTAGACTGAGCTGGATGGGACACCGCCGAGGACCCTATCACAACTTCAACTGCCCTTTAGAGCATCGGGTGAGTAATATATAATATAAATATGTGATATATGGGTTGAGAAGTTCTGGTATAGGAGTTACAGCGGTATAAAAATACAACAAATAGTAATGCTTTATCTGCTTTAATCGCCGAGCTATTACACAATGTTAAATGTATACAATTGAGTTACGTCAGCTTCAGATCGCAAATGGACGCTGGCGAGTGTATAACGTGGAAAGAGGTTGGCGCAACGGGGTAATATTGTGATCAAGTTGTCCCATATGTTTCCAGGGTCAATAAATACAGTCGTTTTCAAGCCATCCTGCTATCTGTGGTGGAATTCCTTATGTACAGAACTGGATCTGCTACACTAGCATGATGACTAATTAGCGATTAGCAAGCTAATAATATAATACACATTCATTCATGAATATGAGTGTGATTTTTTTAATGTTTAATCTTCAGTGATGCTGAACTTGCTCAGCCAGCTACCTCATCGAGTTGTGTGTGTCATCATCTTACCCAAACATTGGAGTGTCCATGTTCAACTTAGAGCTTAGATTGGGCCCAAAAATCAAGACCGACCCTACCCGAGCCCGTTGTGTCCCGGCCCGACACATTAAAGGAGAACTCTGGCGCAAAATGAACCTTTGGTCTAATAAAACATTGATACCTGTCAACCGTTCTCTGAGATATATATTCTTCCCGTCTCATCCGCAAAGCGACCACAATTGCGAGCGATGAAAGTCATCCAGCTCACAATTTGTTCAACCTCCTGCCATCTGGGAAGAGGTACAGAAGCCTCCACTCCCGCACTACCAGACTCAACAACAGTTTCTTCCACCAGGCTGTTAGGATGCTGAACTCTCTCAACCACCAGGCCGTCAAGAAGATGAGATGACATACCCCACCCCCAGGTCGTTAAGAAGATGACCCCCCCCCCCCCCCCCCCCCCCTCCATGATGTTCTTGCACTACCATGTCATTTGCACACTTGATGCTGCTATGACTGAACTGTCCTTGCACTACAATGCCATTTGCACACTTCATATGCTGCTTTCGATGAACTGTCTTTGCACTACCATGTCATTTGCACACTTCTGATGTTTGCTATGACCGAAACTGTCTTGCACTATCATGTCACTTGCAGATTTAATTTTAAATGTCTATTTATTGATGCCCATACATAGTGATAGTATAGGTTTAACTACATGTTTAATTACTTTTTTTTTCTTTTCTTTTTTCTCTCTGTCTTCACCGTGGGATGGAGGGAAACGTAATTTCGATTATAGTCGTAGTCATAGTCAGCTTTATTGTCGATTCTTCACATGCTCCAGACATACAAATGAGATTTGTTTTCATGATAATCGAATGTAAAGAGTTTTATCTCTAAAAACTGTTTAGCGTATAACGCTAGTAATGGGGGGATCTATTCGTGGTTTGACTAGTCGAGACTGTTTTCCAAAGATGGCTCCTGTCTGTATACACGAAGTGGAATGTCTTCATAAAATATCTTCTTATTAAACGGTCTGTACACTTACAAAGTTCTCAATGCTTCGTTTTGCATGTAGGGACCCTCATTATGTTACTGTGTTAGTGTGGGGCTATTTTGAGTCTTGTTAGTGGTATAAACTAGCGATTTCTTTTTACTTATTAAATGCCCCCATTACTAGCGTTATACGCTAAACAGTTTTTAGAGATAAAACTCTTTACATTCGATTATCATGAAAACAAATCTCAGAGAACGGTTGACTAGGTACCAATGTTTTATTAGACCAAAGGTTCATTTTGCGCCGGAGTTCTCCTTTAACTGTAATTATGAGCCCGAGCCCGATTTAAACCCGACCATTTTTTAATATGTGGGTCATTATTATAACTGACGTTCTCAACTACTTTCTATGTTACTTTCTCCCAGCGGCAACATTTATGTTTTGTCCCGCTCCCGCCCGCAAATAGACTTTTTTTCTGTACCTCCAAATACTTTCAAGTAAGTCTACGTGTCGCGATCATACACATCAGCATAAATGCTCCTGATAAATTATTTGTTATTAAAGCATTAACACACAAACCACACTGTTATAACATAAAAGCAAGCTACTGCGAGTATGGTCTGGCATGACTGAATGTGCGCAAAGTGCGCTCCCTTAATAATTCCTAAAAAGCTGACATCAGTTCATCGCAATCTCATCTCTGTTATTATCAATGAATCTTTCATAATATCCACACTTTGTTTGTTATAATCAGAGGATTTGCTAGCATACAGAATTCAGCACTGAACAAAAAGTCTGTTTAGAGCGGTGAGGGGAGTCTATCTTAAATGCTTCTGATTGGCCATTGCGTTCAAGAAATCAACACATATGTCTGTGATTGGCTACATCGCTCAACGCTGCAAACATGTTATGAATAGAAACTCTGGCCTGTAAATCGTTTCTATTTTGTTTTAGTTGTTCTTGTTGCTTTTCTGCAACAGATGAATAAAAATGTATTAGTTTTTCTATGTTTTATTAATAGATATTTCTAGTTTGCAGGAGTCCCGCGAATCATTTTATTATGCCGCAACCCGCACACTCAGAGGATAGTGACGGAAAATATCGGCGGGACGGGTCGGGTCAAGTTCGGGCTTGAGAATCTAAGCTCTAGCTTAACTAAAGCAGAGTTGTATCTATCTATCTAGGTGAACCGAACAATGGTGTAATGATTCAGTTCGACTCCCAAGACAAGAAGATGCTCACCCGACTGGCCAATAGGAACGTGGCCCCGACAATTTTCACAGTGAAAGCAAAATCCTGACTCGAGAGCAAGACATTGCATCGAGAGAAAAGAAAAGCGTTTTGAGAGAAACACTTTTTTTTTAGAGAAAAAGTTTTCACACTGATAGCAAAAAAATATATATTTGAGATTTTTTTTTGAGAGATTTTTTTTTCTTCTCAGAAATAATTTTAAAAATTTCAAATTTATATTTTTTAATGTTCTATGAAAAAATACTTTCAAAACTTTTTTAGTCTCAAATATTATTATTTTTGCTATTGGTATGACAACTTTTTCTCTCAAATACTTTTTTTTTTTTTTTATGAAATGCTTTTTTGCTATCAGAGTGATAACTTTTTCTCTCAAACTTTTTTTTCCTCTCAGATCATTTATTTTCTCGCATGTAATAAAGACAATTCTAGCTCCATAGAAAAGACGCACAAGTAGAGACGCACAAAAGTGCCCGATGAAAACAATACAGAAATGAGTCTGTCGCTTAATCAAACTGTATAAAGTGTGTGTGATGGTTGTGTAAATGTGAGAAATACCGTGAACTGCTCTCCTCACCTCAGAAGACTCGACGCTGAAACTCAATGAGGGAAGAGGCGGCGTGAGCGAGCGGTGACGTCATCGGGATCCAACGCACGTGCGTACGGGACACCCCCGCAGCCAATCAGGGCCATGCCATAGTATGGACATACAGTAGTTTCTCTTTTGATTACGGAGTAGGTACATGTTTATTCAATTCACTACTTAGTTATTGTAAAATGAATGGGGCAGACAGAAGCATGTGTGACCTACCACTTGGTTTGGAGGAAGTCACTGAAGCCATTAATTGTCTTAAACTTGAGAAATCTCCAGGAGTGGATACTTGTCTTCAGAATTCTACCAATTATATGCAAAACAAATAGCTCCATTTCTTTTGCAAGTTTTCAGAGAAAGTATTTTAAAAGGCATTTATTAAATATCCATAAATTTGAACTCTTTTCAATCAAAAAAGTGTTTAACAAACATAAGGGATCCCAGTGAAAGATAAAGTTACTTATTTAGGTATAGTCGTTTCTAAGGATATGAAGAACAGATGTGTTAACTTTTCTCAGATTATGAAAAAAAAAAAAAACTCTGTCTCTTGCAGGGTCTGGACCCATCAGACACACACTAATTATTCATTACAAAGGTTTATGAAACACCACAACTAACATCCCAAATGAAACGAACACTAGGGCTGAAACGGTGTGGTGTTACAGGGCTGAGAAAGAGATTTTACCACATGCGCAACAGAGAGACAATGAGAAGACAAACAATCTTTAATAGAGACTTTGCTGCATTAATCATTGACTAACTGATCTATAAATGAACATGCATAAAACTGTGAAAAAAACAGTGTAAATGGTTTACTGTCTTGTGTACTATTATGTATATATTATGGTATGCACCTTGTAGGGATGTAACGATTCACTCAACTCACGATGCAATACGATACTGATTTCACGATACGATTTTTGAGAGAGATTTAAGAAATTATAAATGAAAAAGTGTCCCTTTTATTATTTCTTAGGAAAAATGCTGCACATTTCTTTTTAATTTTAAAATATATTTGTCAAATAAAAAAAAACTACATTAAGATTTTAATTTTTGTTATAATTTGTATCATTACACTAGAGTTAAAAAAAAAAACACATTTAGAAGAATATGCCATAACCATCAATATTTTTTTTATTTTTTTTTAATTCATGTACACATTTAGAGAAAGAGATAGTAGGCTAAATACACGAATACACTGATGGACCTTGTGATCTCCGTGGCTCTCGCACTTTACATGAAAAAGGAGGTGACTGGTGCTTCTCACGGTGGTGATTATTATTAGTCTACGGAAAGTCAAAATGCCGCCACACCTCCGATTTGATTGAGTCAACGTCAACATTGTCATCGCCTTATTTGACGGCGAGTGCACACCAGTCTATATGCCACACACTGGTGCGGCGCGAGCGGAGCAAACCAAGCGTTTTCAGTTCATTCCTATGGCAGACTGATCTCATGAAATGGCGTATACTGTATGACACGCCAATTCGTATTTCCAGCGTGTTTATCAACGCCGTTGACTTAACGTTACATTACTGTATATATAAATATATGACCTACCCCAACCCCGTCCCTAAACCTACCCGTCACTGGGGTTAATACCATTTATGAGTCTTCCCCTACCATCCTAGGAAAAGAAATATCGCTCCCCAGATGTAGATCTACAATTTTGCTTCGTTTCGCTCGGACATTTAACGGCGTACACATACACGCGGAATCACTCGGACATTTAACGGCGTGTACATACACGCAAAAGATGACGGTTCGTTTTGGCGTGGACATACACGCGGACAGCTCAAAATGTGTATAGATAACACGCCACTTGACTTGAAAGTGGCGTGTATGTTTACGCAAAGTCATAATGTCATGTTGCCTATGGAAGTTGAGCTTGGCTCACACAAGCTCAAGTTACATGAATGAAGTGAAAACACTCGCTAGCTTCGCGTCAGTGTGTGCTCGCTGCTTTTGTGCCTGTAAAGCGAGGTTCACAACTACACAGTAGGCTATACAGTAGCAGGGGCGTTTACTGTATAGCCTACTGTGAAGATGTGAACCTCGCTTTACAGGCACAATAGCAGCGACCTGCTGTTTAAAACGTGTAGCGCGATTCATTTAACATTCCAACCGACTTGAATCGTTACACATTTTTATTGATTTTCAACCGTTTGCGAGTGAATCGTTACATCCCTAGTACCTTGGTGTACAAGCAACTAACGATCAATATAACCTCACCTGTATCATGCCTCCTACCTAATTAATCCTCATTTAATGACTCAGTTTGATGTCCATCACCTTCTTCTAGAATGCAGTGTGGATGTGTTATATCTATCTGAGCATTAATGAAGGTATAACCACGCTTGGGACAAAGACTCGTAAATTAACTAGGGCACCCCTCCCACTCGGACATTTCACCTTGCGTATTGGTCCAGTCAACCCTGAGGGGTTGGATCTTTCTCAGGCTTTATTAGAGACAGTCCACAGTGACCTCCCTCTCTTAGTTTCTTTTGGAACCAGGACTCCATCCAACAACAACTCCAATCACCCACTCTTCCGACTTCCCCACTTCTCCTGGGTGCTCGGCGTGGCCTCAACAGGGCCCAGGGCCCCAGGCCTTGACCAAACCTGCTATGTGCTCATGGAGAAAGATAACTTTCAAACAACTTCCACTTGCCACTGCCGGAACCCTCAACGACTTCAATTTTCCACAACTTCAAGAATTGTTCACTGCAAATGCAAGTATTCAATTCAATGAAATGTGAAAATGAAATGCTGTTGGTTCTTCTCATAGTTAGATGGATCTTCTCCATCGTTACATCATTCCATCCCTCACTCCTTTTTCCTACACATGTATTTATGTATGTTTGTTTAGTTTATTCATGTTTATGATTTAGTTAATAAAACTTGTGCACTTTATGTATTTGGTTCTGATTCACTGCTTGCAAACAAAGTCTCTTTTACGATCTTGATCTTGCTACTTGCTCAAAGCGCTATACATGCTAAGAAATAATTATTCTTCTGTGGCCATGGAAGATACCCTTTTCTTAGAATAAATGAATAATCAAAAGAGTTTGTTGGACGAACTGATTAATTGATTGTAATATTAATTTAGCCATGTCAAGTTAATCCAATTAACTGACCCAAATATTCGTAATTAATCATAACAAGTTATTATTGATTATTAATATTTCCTACAGCTGAGTTCCTTACACTCTCAAGGGTAGAATTTTACTTTCCAAAGCAGAGGGTCTTTTACGCATACTCTGCTACTCTTTACGCGTACTCTGCTACATCTCTTTATATTGATGCTCAGACTTTCAAGATAGTTCACCAATGTTTATTTAATTTCTTATGGAAAAATAAGAAACACTAAATTATAAAATCTGTAGTTATAAATTATTTTGAAAAAGGTAGACTTAAAGGGATACTTGACCGATTAGCATTAAGCTTTGTATCAGTTTTGTATCAGTAGAAACCCGGAAGTATTTTTGAATGACCGTGCTTCCCTCCCTCATGTCCCCCTGAGACGAGAGATTTATGTATTTTTTGTATGGAAAAAATCCTACGATGACACAAAAATCGTCATTTAGCGTCATCGGAGGCTTATTTGGCCAGAGGCTAAAAACTACAGCCAGTAATAAGAGCAAGTTCCGCATGTTTTCAATCTGCCCATAGAGGGTGGGATCTCACTCACAGAATGCACAAATAGTGTCAGACATCTTTTTTTTTGAATGACCATGCTTCCCTCTGAGTCTGGTCTCCCTCTGAGACTGAGTCTGGTTTCTCCCAAGGTTTTTTTCTCCATTCTGTCACCTGATGGAGTTTTGGTTCCTTGCCACTGTTGCCTTGGCTTTTGGCTTGCTTAGTTGGGGACATTTAATATTCAATAATATTATTGATCTGCCTTACTTAGGTGGACGTTGATGCAATTTTCTTTTAGAAACAAACTTTGTTATATTGTTATCAGGGACGTGCACAGGGGGGTTGCTCAGGTTGCCCGGGCAACTGCCCATATGCCCTTCTCACTCAAGTTGCCCTTCTCACTCAAGTTGCCCTTCCGAGAAAAAAATTAAATCGTACAATGGATGCAGAATTTCACGTAGGCCTAGATTAAAAAAAAAATCGCAAAGCCTCATTCACTTCCATTCGGCACCGAAAGTGAAAGTCAGTATGAAGGGCAAACGCTGCACGCGACCATAGACTGCACGCGACCGGCGTAGGGCCACGCAAATTACTTAAGGCCACGCCTCCATCTCGTGTCATAGTCATAGCGCGCCGTCAAATGTGTAGCTACAACATCCACGACAAAATGAAGCGAAACTATCCTTCTGGTCACGAAAAGAGGAAGAAGAAAAAAACCATGAGAGTGAATTGCGGGAACAACAATCAGGTAAACTTGTGTTCTCTCCACTCTAAGTTTGATGTCAGCAAAGTTTGATGTTTTTCGGTCTTGCTAACCTAGCTGGGCAGGCAGTGCATCTCTTGCATCACTTTGTGGCTGACAAAAGTGAGAGTAAAATACAATTATGTATTACGTTTGATTTTGATAAACGACAAAGTGCAACGGTGTTTGTTTACTGCAGCTCGGAAAACATAACCGCGTCGCGTGTGTTATCCTGCGTTCATATGCGCGTGCAAGAAATGAAACTCGCATTTTTCAAGCAGAAATATGTGGAGACCAGACATACTGTACAATACATGCACGTGAATGATGGCACTCCCAATCAAAGTACACATTATACTTTTAAAACAAGACACTGATTATCTAGTCTCAGTGTAGTTAAAAACTCTAAACAACTGCACTAATTATGCAAGATAGAAAGCAATGTATTGACAATTTGACATTGATTGACTATTGATTTATAGGCTATATTGAATTTAAAATGTTGATTAGCTGGACATACTGGTCAAAATGGATGCACATCCCTCAGTAAATAATAACCATAAATCAAGAATTGCTTCAACATGCATAATAAAAAATTAAAAAATCATACTGATGCCGAAAATACCCAGGCTGTAGAGAGAACCAAAGTTAATCCCAAAAGCCAAAGCTCAGGGTTATAATTTATTATTTTCTTCTTATTTATGTTTACGTTAATATTCACTTACTTAATAATATTCACTTATTATCTTAACATTCTATAGAAAATACTCTATTCAATAAATATTGTGTGTTTGAACCTCATTCTGTTCTATATTGTTGTACTTATTCTTTGACTGTTTTGTTTAAAGGAGGGAGGATTGTATGGGAGCGCTGAAGTGTCAGGTGTGACTGTGGCAATGGCAAATGGTTTACATAGCTCACGACATCACAGGTCAGGTAGAGGGCCCCTTAGCAGAATTTTGCTTAGGGCCCCAGGGAGGTCAGGATCGGCACTGGGTGTAGCAGTCGATTCTGTTCCTTACCGGAATTCCTGTTCCCTTTTACGCAATCATACTACAAATCATGCGTAGTTGCCCAGATGAGCAAAAAGCACAATTGAATGTACGGGAAGCCAAAAGGTTAAAAAAGGATTGTATTTTTTCCGAAATCTAAGCGTTTTTTTTTTTTTTTTTTTATTAGAAGCGAGTTTTTCCCCATCTGTCAATTCAATCCAGATTATTTATTTAAAAATAATAATAATAATTAAAAAACAATAAACAATAATATGAGGAACTCTTTTTCTCATGTGTATTTTGGTGACATTTAACATATTGTTAATACATTTTGTATACTGTTTACAAAGTTGTATATCATAAACCTGTCATCTTTGACGTTTGCAATCTTTATAAATAATAATAAGACCATAATATGAGGCATTGCGTTTGGACATAAACACAATCAGATAAGGCAATTTGTATGGGCAAAATTCAACTGAATATATTCCTTCATATAGCCCGTGAGTTTTGGGGGTAGTGCCCTTTTTTCAGGTCAGAGCAACTGCCCCACAAAATTCCTGTGCACGTCCCTGATTGTTATATTGTTTTTGTTATATTGTTTTCATGTTATCACTGTGAAGCGCTTTGATACAATCTGTATTGTAAAAAGCGCTATATAAATAAAGGTGAATTGAATTGAATTGAATTTTGTTCAAGCAAGCTAAAAGGCTCTTGCTCTGAGGAGAAAGCTGAGTAGTAGGGCAGGCTAACCACGATGGCGGAATGTAGTTTTGAAGCTGATATGGGAGAAGGGGATTTCAAAGATCTGGTGCGAGAATTCGATTCTCCTGTACAAGCCGCAACACAGCGAGGAACAGTTGCGGATGATGGAGGAACAAGAGGCGGCCGGAGCAGAGGAGCAAGACCAGGAGGAAGAGCCCGGGAAGACTCGACTGGCGGTGTCAGTGCTCCCACTGTGCGCCTTTGGACATTCGATATCCATGAATCACTGGATCTTTGCTGAGAGGAACACAACATCGAGTCTGATAATCGTTTGTTTTACCAGCGTTATCATAAAAATGAATAGTTTGTCTCAAGTAACTGATGAATCTCATGTTGATGAGGTTCAGAATCAGGTGTTTGTATTGACATGATTTGTTCTTTTTAGAAACAATTAAACATGTTTCTATTTTTAAAAGCAAAACCCCAGCTATAGGAGTTGAACTGGAAAAAGTTCCTTCTACTAAAATAGAAAAGAATAAAGTCTGTGTGTTTACAGCAGCATGTGCGAATCAAGTAGTGTATGTATCGTACATTTCAAGTATCTGATGCTTCAATCATTGATATTGCTGAGGACATTTTCAGTAAGATTAAAATAGTTCATCTTTTGTTTTGCCTTTTGTTTCAGACATACCAGAGGTTTAATATTTAAATTTCATATTTGATGTTGTTAATGTTGTTTTGGATGATCTTGTGACTTCAGCTCAGAAATATTTGACTTGCTTTGTTATAAATTTAATTTATCTTCTTGGAAAATGTTATACATAAATGTAAGTTTACTATTAACAAACCAATTTTTTCTGTGTTTTTGAAAGAATTTAAAATACATCTTACTACAATTTTGCCTAGGCTACATCTTCAGTGAATATGAAAGCAAGTAGCCTATTTGTAAGAATTTTAATGTAATGAAATTTTAATATCTTACCCTCATGTTCATTCTCTTATCTTCTTTTTTTTTCATTTTTTTTTTCATTTTCAGATAATCAGTTAACTTCTCATTTGTATTTTGATGGCAGTGAACACATAGGCCTATTTTATGTACAAAGTTGTATAGCATAAACATGTTATCTCTGTACTTTATTGAATTTTTTTTTTAAATGCTTGCTTCCTCATTATCATAATGCATAGATACTATATGATCATCATGCATCACATGAAAAAGGGAGTAAAATGAGTCTATGATCCAAAACCTACAATAGATGGCGCTAATTCCAGCCGCCAATAAAGAAGAAGAAGAAGAGTCTTCTGAGGCGAGGAGAGGAGAGCAGTTCACGGTATTTCTCGTATTCACACAACCATCTCACACACTTTATACAGTTTGATTAAGCGACAGACTCATTTCTGTATTGTTTTCATCGATCACAGCGATACTTGTGCGTCTTTTCTGGCGTCTTCCTCCTGAAATACACATTTAGTGCAGCAGCAGCAAGCCTGAGGAGAATATGTGGAGTTCATTCAGACCTGAGAGATTTTGTGTTCGTTTGTGTGATTGTCTCGATGTTTGGAGTGAGAACTGTTACTGAATGCCAAGACAAAAGTCAACGTTTGAGATCTGTGAGGGGAATCGATGCTGCTGTCGTTTAATTTTATCTTTAACATAACAAATTTGTTACTTGCTTCACATTGTCAAAAATATACTGGAACAGATACGGCTAAAACTTCAAATTGAGCTTATAATCAGTGTAGAAGCAACAGTATTTTCTTTCAATTGACCAGTTTTAGTCTTTTATCATGTACCCTGACTCAAATAATTTGTTTCTAACAGCAAACACTCAGAATAAAGTGAGATGATCTGCTGATGATCCTGAATGGCTTGTTGAATGAGTGTTGATAGTCTGAGGATCATCAATATTAACAGATCTGCTGAAAACACTCTTTATTTCATGACAAAAGTTCCTGTTTTCTCCTCTATTATGCTGATATGTTCAGATCTCCTATAAATTGACATTTAAAGAGCATATTGCAGGTTAAAAAAAAAATCAAAATTAATATATAACCTTGTATGAAAATACCATATGAAAAGGTAATGCAGGATTTAAAATGTTTTAAAACGACATAAGGGCACAAATTTAGTAGATAAAGTGAGCATTTCTTTGACTGCTCGTAAAAACCGTTTTTTTTTTCAACATCGCGTCATTTTACGCCACGAGAGGGAGGGAGCCTCAGCAGCGCAGATAGGTTTGTATGTACGAGCGGGTAAATTTGCTTTTTTATACTCAGAATGACAATTTGGAATGTAAAGAACAACATATTATACAGTTATTTGTTTTATTAGGAAAATACCATATACATAAAAAGAATTGGGCTTTTTTCACATTTTATAAATGACTTCACATTATATGTACATCCAGTGGCGGATTTAGCAAATTGGGGGCCCAAGGCGAAGGTAGTATGGGGCCCCCCATCTGATCTTTAAAAGAGAACGAAAAAAAAATGTTTTTCCAGAATAAAAAAATAATAAAAAAAACATTAAATGGCACTTTCTGGAGAGTTTTGTGCAAAGAAATATAGAAAAAAAAGTAGGTCTAGCAAGTCTTATATTTCTGTAATTCACACAGATCAAACACAAATATGCTGACTGAATAGATTGCTAGTTAAGAAATACTGCTTTAATTAATATTTTTATGATGACTTTGTGAAAGGTTAACTAAACAGCATGAGCCGTCTTCCAGCTGGCTAGTAAGTTATTTGGCAAATTTCATTCATACAGATCTGTATTATGCTATAGTTTCTGATAGTGTTATAAATACATTTCTTACAGATAATCACGATGAACATTGCGTTTGTCTTACCGAATGTGGTAGCTTTATGCAATTAGTTTGTCTATAAGCTTTTTTTTATTAATGCCGACAGTAAAATGTTGCCAGATATTGCTACGAAAACAAGAAAAAAATAATAATAATCCGAAATAATTCGGATTATTGTCTTTTGGAAATAAGATTAATATATCAGTAACCCTAACATGCAACTTACCACTTTAATAACTTCCTAAAGTGTCACATTAAATCAGAAAAACAGGTCCAGAAGACTACTACCACCTGTCCATTAGGTGGATCTGGCAACACTGGATCTGGCACCCGCGCGCGCCCTCACTCACAGCGCGCTGTCCAGCCCCGTTTACTGCGCTAGCTTCTCGCAGCAACATGAATTGCAAACACTCATATGAGGTGGTTTAAACAGCTAATTAATCATTCAGAGAACATTTTATTTTTGAATGTAAAAAATGACAGAGTTCCGGACCTCGGCCACCTCATAGCTGGTTACGGCCATGAACTTGTAACATATCGTTAGCACATACCGGGCATCACAAAAAAGTTTGTTACCTTCTGCAATTTTGCTAAAAACGTTTGCTTTCCTCCTGCTTCCTGCTTTTTCAGCACCGCTTGGGTAGCTTCTCTGTCTGTCACTCTGTAGCCTACACTGTCTGTCAATCACTTCTTTTTCTCCGTCAGTTTTTTGGCGCATTACAGCCTTGTCACTTTCGCACGCAGAAAGTGAGATAATGGAATAGTCCAATGTAGTGAGGTGGGGGGCCCTCTCCTGTCTCCGACACTAATGATTTGATGCCTTTTTTCGCAAATGTTTTTTTAGAAATATACAATTTGCGAAAAGTAAAAAAAAAAAAAAACTTAAGTATAATTTAATGGGGCATTTTGGGGGCCCCTAGGTAGCTCGGGGCCCAAGGCAATTGCCGACCTTTGCCTAATGGTTAAGTCCGCCCCTGTGTACATCTCTTGGAACAAACTAAAAACAAAAAAGCAATGAAAACATGTAATGCTTTGAAAGCACTGGATTTTATGTAAAACTTTTTTTGTATTTTTTATTTCCTGGCAGCTAGTGTTAATGTGATATTGTGAATATGTAAAACCTCGTGTGGCATCGAATAAAAAAAAAAGTCAGTGAGAGCGGTCATGAATCAGTGTTTTCGGTAGTTTTTGTATTTTAATTTATCATCGTCATGGTAAATTATTGTGTTTGTGGAGGTTGCAAAAACTCCAGCCTGTCAGGACATGGAGTCCACAGGTTTCCTAACAAGAAAAGGGACGGTGCTGTATATCTTTCGTGCCTGTGTGCGGTTTGTGCAGCTGTAGAGACAGGATTTCTCTTCTGCATCGGCTTCGAAAAACGCGGTCGTGTCTGGATGGATATTAATGAGCATGACATACGCGCCTGATCAAAGCTTAGTTTATTCTGTTATTGGTAAATTCCAATACTCCTAGATGACCAATAATAGCTTTGCTATTAACTGATATACGATGGTAATAATCTGTACAATATTGTGAGCACAATGTATATCGTTAGCGAACGTGTATAGGCTATATAAGTTAGCGGTGGTCTCTCACCACGACACCTGCCGTGGCGGCGTTTTAAATAGGCCTGCATTCCCCCCTGTGCATGTAGAACAACGACATTATCGAACGATATACACCTCACATTTTACCAAACAGAATGAACGATGCACTATTAACTCTATTACACTATTAATTAAAACTCACAGTGAACAGCATTAAATATAAAAACACATATGCCTTACCTTTTTGTTGCAGTGCAGTTTTTATTGCAGTGGTATAATGTTTTGCCGACAGCACTACAGTCCTCATTTTTTTATTCCTGCTTCCATTCTCCTGATTGCTATTATTTAATTTCTTTGTTAAAAAAACATCCAGGGAAGATTGAATAGGCCTGTTATTTTAATGTTTACTCAGTATCTGACAGCTAGGCTAATCAAAAATACGCGCGATTAAGTGATGCAATAAACTGCGGCTGCGCACACTCACTCCACACAAGTTTTTTTATAATAATACTTTTGCAATAATGTGTGTCTCCTCTGACCGTTGTTCTGTCTAACATTAATCCTGGCCTGTCCCTGCTCTCTCGGCAGCATAGCAGGCTCATAATTGTAAGGCTGTCGTCCGTGGTCTGTCATACGAGTAAGTCCGAAATGTCATTGCGATCCATTGTTTTCCTGTTGTTTGAATGGTTTGAATCGACCGCTCTCCCGCCCGTTACGTCACGCCCCTCACGCCCATTTTCAGATGCGGAAGTAAAATTCTCTCACAAAAACGACTCCAGAAGGCAATGTAACGTTTTTTTAAGTATATTTTAAAGAAAATCTAATTACTACACTGTTTTTCTATACATTGACTCGTTGGGTCCTCTAACCTGCAATATGCCCTTTAAAGCTCATTTCATTGGTGTCAACAGACTGTAATTTGTTGCTCACAAATATAGGTTTATTTCCGTGTCCATGCTTTCAACTGTTTTTTTTTCTTTTCTTTTTCTGACCACTGTTAATATTTGGAAGACATTACGTTATGATGTTAATATTCTTTTTTATTTTTTAGATATCTGCCTATGTAATGGAAAAAGCAGGAGAGTGTTATATTCATACAATAAGTTATTCACATCAGTAACTTTATTACAGACAGACAAACATAAATGCTTAGATGTGATATTAAGTATAAAAACAAATTCAGGAACTGATATTATTTTTTATTTTGTCAGATTAGCTCCTCCCACAGCAATTACATCATCAGTGAAGCTCCTCCCACAGTGAGAACATGAGTGATCCAGAACCCTGCAGAATGAAACACACTGAAGATCCTGAAGAACAAAGAGGTTGGTGTTTAATCTTCATTCATTCATGATGCTGGAGAACATTCATGTTAGAAACATTCAAGCACTTCATTAGATTTAGATAAACAGTTAGCCTAAACTATGAAATTGTACAGATTTTTTGCTTGTTTTCAACAAATGATGAGTAAAGGGATGTTTGAAACTTAAGCAAAACCAGACTGGGGCCTTCAGTAGGGATGGGCGATATATTTTTACCTAGTGGGCGTGAAGCTGAGGCTTGAGTTTATCGCTAATCTAGGAACTACCTCTACAATCTAGAACTGGTACACACATATATTTTCAGTTAATGAAAATGGTATTTCAGTTATTCTCAATGAATGCACAGTGTATATGACGTAAACACTAGTGTGAGGCGCACGACTCGCTGTCGCTTTGCTGAGAGCGCTAGTGTTTCTCACACACTTAAAGAAAGAGAAAGAGAGTCTTATAACTCGCAGAATTGACATGCTACATGTAAAACATATTAATTGTTGTATTTTCCTGTAAAAATAAGTTCATTTGAAACTAATTAGACTTTTTAAACAAGCAGAAACTAATGCGCGAACGCAGAGGTGATTAATATTCATGAACCCAGCAGCTCATCAATCATAAGTAATCCGGTCTATATTGTTATTCATAGTAGTATTATTATCTTATCAGTGTTATTTTTTTTTTTTTTTACATTTCTAACTTGTGTGCAATTATTATTGCGTGTTGTTTTTCAGCACAGCTGCACTATTTAAAGGCACACTATGCAAGAATTGTACCTTAATATAACAGCTTCAAAGTCGGTGGTAAACAAACTCATAGTAGGGTGAATCATCCTGGTAATAAAGCTTGGGGGGGGACGCCGCTGGAAAAACCAGCAATGCAAGTTTGAGAGGAGCGCCCCGACAAATCTCGCGAGAATCACGACATGCTTTACGGCAACGGCATCACACACATCAACCACAACATTTGAAGCATGAAGACACTTGCGCGCATTTCAGACGTGATACTCGACGATGGAAAAAGCAAAGAAAACGCGGTCGGAAGAGACTAGGAAAAGGAAAAGAGAATCTGGCCATGTGAGGAACCGGACAAGAGTCCCACTCGTCGGACTTTCACTCGTTGGCGCGAGCTAAAAAGCAGCACTGGATGCAACAGTGATGCTGACCTGGCGATCTTGTTGATGGACTAGTAAGTACATCTTTCTAAGTTTGTGTGCATTTTATTTTGTGATTTCACCGGAATGAATAGATAGTCTCCGCAACGGCGATAGATTGAAGAGCGCGTCTGAGTGAAGACTGCGCGCGCGCCGCCACAAGAGACAATATGTATCCATGGCACTGATAGCAGCGGACACGAGTGCTCAGGATGAGTTCAAAAACACATTTTAGCGCTAGATCTCTTATTTAAAGGCACACTATGCAAGATTTGTAGCTTAATATAACCGCTTCAAAGGAGTATCAGGCCGTGAGTGCAGAGACCAGTCTATGGCAGACGCTCTGCGTGAGTGGCATTTACGACAGTAATGTTAAATACAAGTACTCCACAGCAACTCTAGGTGTCGCTGTTTGGCAAAAATGGAATTCCTGCATAGTGTACCTTTATACATTATCTGCGCTGTAACAGAAGAAATGTACACCTGCATTTTTTTCCATTTCTGCAGGGGATTTTGGATTTTTACTGTGTTTTTTTTTTATTCTTTTATGTTATTGATATATTATAGGAGCCTATTTGATGACGGGTACGTTTTACTTTAGATCACTGTTTGTGTTTCTGAGGCTGCTATCACTTGTAGCCAAAAACAGTGGCGAATGGTACCATATTTATATCGTCATTGATATCGTTAGCACAATAAATAGCAGAATATATCGTGATATAGTTTTAAGTCCATATCGCCCATCCCTAGACGCAGTTTGGCCCCTTTACGAGCCTTTAAATGAAAGTGTTGCTAGACCTCCTCCTGCTATAGAGAGTTGTCCGCTGGGATAAGCTTCTTTAATACTGAGCGTAGTTTGGCCTCTTCTTGTTCTCCTCTGTTGCTGATCATCTTATCACAGTTAATATTCTCCACATTTCATTTTAATTCTATTTCCTACCTATTGGAGATAAAACATAACATGGACAACATTAAATGTAATCCTTTGTCGGTTGCACACATCTGCCATGTTTTGTAGTTTAAAACACTTTACTTGTGTTTGTAGTTCTGAACGAATCTTCCTCAAAATTGCAATGGGTTGTGGGTAATATTAGCCTTTACAGTGTTCACGGATCCACACTTCAATAGTCTACCAGAAATAGTAGACAATACGGGGACGTCTGGCATACTCTTTTCAACCTAATATGCTTTGAGACACACTTATTTAAATCTCACATATTACTTTAAATGGATAGCATGGACATTGGGATGCAGGCCATGGTGATATCAAGTTATTTGGCTCTTTTTGGGCCGCTATGTTAAGCTCTATCGGTAAGGTTGAGTTTGGTTTGGTCTCTTTTCATTCTGAGAGTATTTTTGCGAAGGTTTCCGCTCACCTCATCTCCGTGAGGATAGTGTCACTGATGGTCCATAACAGACCTTAGGGAGCAAATGTGGATCCAGCATCCAAATCTGTTGAGTTGGTCTTATGCTGGCAACTCAGATATGGCAATCAATTTCCTCGGTATGGCAAAGTGGGTATTTTGGAAAATCGTGGCATACATAATAGGGCTTTCAAATAAAAATTTGAATTTTGAAATAATCCTTGAATTTCAACAAAAGAAATAAAAAATGCACATTAGGCTACTGTCACTTTAAGTCCTGCACTCATCGAATATACATGCATTTGACAAGGATCAGATTTTCTCAAACAATTGCTTTCACTTTAGACATAATCAACTGTGTTTATTAGGGGTGGAACGGTACACAGAAGTCACGGTTGGGTTCATACCTCGGTTCAGACATCACGGTTCGGTACGATTTCGGTACAGTGGAGGGAAAAGCAAAACAAAAATGCAGAAGGCATTGTATTTTTTAAATAAGTTTTATTAATAAAGGTATAGAACCAGTTTATTTGTAGTGCACTGACAATAGTTTTATATAATTATTAGTTTATTAATTAAATTAATAAAAAGACAAAAAGACCTTGATTTCTGTATAAAATAATACTACCATTAAAAACACATTCGATTTTCTTTTTTTAATCAATTTAGAACGTGTAAGATTAGTGCTCCGAGGACAAGAAATGAAAACCAATGCAATATGATGAATGTCCAAAAGATGAGACCCACAGACTGTTTTGAAATTGAGTTGGATCAAATTTAATATTTAATATTAATAACAGTGTGTGTGTGTGTGTGTGTGATTTTGGTTGGGTGACAGTTGTAGGTTACAGTTTGACGAGAGTTTACAGTGTGACAAAAGCACAATGTGGTGTTTTATTGCGAGTGTACACAAATATAAGTAAACACTTTGCAGGTTTAATAAACTTAACAAAATTACGGAGTATGTTTTTTATGTTTCCACTGTTCGATCACGCCCACGCCCCTCTCTCTCTCTCTCTCTCTCTCTCTCTCTCTCTCTCTCTCTCTCTCTCTCTCTCTCTCTCTCTCTCTCTCTCTCTCTCTCTCACACACACACACACACACACTCCAGCATTGTAATCTTGACATCGCAGCCTGTTCATTATGCGGTCACACCAAAAGCGAATAGAGCGTCAGATTCGCGTCTAGTTCGACGCTAGTCCAAAGCGAATAGGACGCGCGTATAAAGCCAACGTTTGATGTGAACGCGCGTTCAGAGCTAAGCCGATGGTACAGATTATGTGTCCCTAAAGAACCCGCGTATCTAACAGAAGTTCCGCATTACATTAATTAATTTACACGCGAGTTTAATTTATTTTTATACCGTGTATTCTCCGTGTAAATTCGTGCACCGAACCGTGACGCCCGTACCGTTTCGGTTCAATACGAATACATGTACCGTTCCACCCCTAGTGTTTATGTAAACCTTGTGTGTATTTGACAGTATTAGCGCAATGAGACTTCGAAAGATAACTTAGTCCAGTAACTAGGCGCTGTTAGACAGGCTTTTAGTGTCTGTGCGCTTCGGGTGTTTGCATTCAGAAAAGCGCATGTTAGAAACAGCATGAATGACATGTTTAACCGGCACGGCTTCACAGCACATGCAAATAATGAACTTTTGTGCCGTGAATGTCAAGTCAAGTCACCTTTATTTATGTAGCGCTTTTTACAATACAGATTGTTTCATAGCAGCTTCACAGAGATGAGAGGAAAATAATGCAAAAACTTAGCATCACAGTCCAGTGACGAAAATAGCGTCACAGTCCAGCTTAAGAAAGTTCCCTTGAGGGACGGACGCTGCGTGTAATCGCAGTGGGAACGCCCCCCAGCGTAACGCTTCTGAAGCATGAATGAAATCAGTCAATGGAGAGATGGAGCGTCACAGCAAGTGACGTCATCGACCAGGAAGCTATAAATATCCCCTGAAAACACAAGCCGCCAGCTTCTGTTACTTCAGCAAGCGCTCTGTGTGTGTCTGAAATCTTTTGATTGTGTTTGTCTGTTCTGTCAGGAGTTTATCACTATATATATATATATATATATATATATATATATATATATATATATATATTTATATTTATATATTGTTATTTGATGCCGGATCTATCCTATATGTCCTATATATAGATCCTTTACATCTTCTACCTTATTTTGTTTATACTCTCAGGTAAGGTAAAGTATAGGTCAAATTCTACCATAGATAATAAGCATACAAATTTATACTTACAGTCTAGAAGAAAGACCCCTCCGTGGTTTAGTTCTTTTGTATAAAGCAGAGACTTGTGGCAGGCAATCTTTTTATAATAGTTATAAGTAGATTTATTATAATGGTTATTCAAAGTTTTTCCATACAAAGTAACAAGTTAAAGTTTCAAAATCAGTTCACAAGTTTCACCAGCAGGTGTCAGGCTTGGATCATCAAACAATGGAGAGACTGGCCCATCATCCAGAATCTGCCTTTTACATGAAATACAGTTCCTTTTATAATACATATCACTCATCACACCTCCTCATTACATATTCAAACTCATATGCACAATTTATCCAATCCTAGATCTTCTACAAAGGTTAACTCCTTCAATCCGTTTACAATTTCCTTATAAAAGGTTCTGTACTCCTTCATCCTCCTTTTTCGAGCTCGTCTCCTCATCATTCGTCGTCTTCTCGTCTATAATACAGCACTCAGGTAATACTTGCATTTTGTCCTTTACATGCATGCTTTACTATAGTTTCTTAATACAGTTTATATGTGTTTCTTTAATAAAACATTTCCACAAGACAAGCCTCACTGTTTCTTTCTTTCACAATCCTTTCAATAAACATTTTCAATACATCATGCTTTCTGTGTGTTCTTTTACAAGCTTAATAAACATTTTTCAACATTTCATTCTACTGCGTATTCTTTGTAAATCCATTAAACATTTTTTAACAAATCATGTTTCTGTGTATTTCTTACATACCCAATAAACATTTTTAACCAATCATTCTTGTGTTTGTCACAGTCGTCACATTGTCACACTACATAAGAGACTTAATATAAAAGTCTTTACATTACATAAAACATAAGAGACTTAACATAAAAGTCTTTACATCAGACTTCTTATAAAAGTCTTAAATCACATAAGAGACTTAATATAAAAGTCTTTACATTACATAAAACATAAGAGACTTAATATAAAAGTCTCTACATTACATAAAACATAAGAGACTTAATATAAAAGTCTTTACATCAGACTTCTTATAAAAGTCTTAAATCACAGATTGAGATTAAATGAACAAATTGCATATTTTCCACAACATGCCCTTCATGCAATTTATTCCTTTATCTCCAAGGTCAGGTAAGTTCTGTAACATCCTCTTTTCTTGTCATATTTAGACAATTGAGCATATACTTGCCCAGTTTCTGTATACACGTTTTTCTGGAATATGTTCATGTATCCCTCTACCCAAGGTCTCTTATTTTTCGGTCTCAACACTTTACTCTCAATTAACTTTCCCTTTATAGGATTTCCAGGAGGCCAGATTTTTGTACTTTGTTTCACTATAGTCAAATAACATCCAAATGCACTGCGCATCCAATTGCCATTAGTAATCTCATGTATACAAGCCGCAACCAATTGTCCATCAGGAGTCTCACATATGAAGGCGCGGCCCCTTCCATCACTCACACATTTTTTACATCGATTGAATGTCGGAATTGGAGCTCTCGTAGGCATCACTACCTTGCTCTGGGCCGCTTTCCCTCTCCTGGACTCCTGGTGTACCAACTGGACTGGGCGAACCCACTGGACTGGGCGTACCCACTGGACTGGGCGTACCCATTGGGCTCGGCGAGTCTGCCTCTCTCTCACTTGGAACGCATCCATTTTCCTTTTGGGCTATAACATAAAATACCCCATCATGTTTCATTACTTTCAGATTATTCTTTATCGGTTTTGCTTCTAGTACATGTACAACCAACTGGTCTCCCTTCCTCCACATTTTGTGAGACGACCGATCACTATATCTCTCTTTGGCCTCTGGGTAAAGCACCCTGAACATATACTTAAATTTGTCCAATATTTGCACATGCATTTCTTTCACCATATCGAATACATCAACACAATACTCTATTGTGTCGTGTTCGTTGTACCAAATCACTACGTTCGTTTTTTCAAAACAGATGTTACACAGACTTCCCATCGGTAGTAGTACAGATTTCCTATCTACGATCAAATTCTGGCATTTCATACATGAATATCTCCTAATTACAATCCAGAGGTTATGATATTTGGATAACACATGGCCAGCAGGGGTCCTTGTAAGTTCCTACAAACAGATTAATTTATTTGCACAATTATTTCATATTCATCCTTCATTATCATTTTAATCTACATATATTATTGTAATAGGTTTATATCTACCAGATTTCCAAAATCCTCAGGTCTGCCAAAGTAATTCTGTGTCCCTTCAGAATAGTAGCTGTGTGTGCTATGTGCCATGATGTATCCTTTCGTCTCTCAGCTTTCTTTGCAGTGATTTACTGATTAGACATAGCTTCTTTTATTCTCTCTTGGCCCACCTCCATGTTTAGAGGATGGTCCCCTGGTATGCCCTTCCATGTTTTCTGAAGTAGCCACACCTCTCTCACAGTACTTGATATATTTGCATAATCTCCAAATTACAATAATACATGTTCTACACATCCTTCCTAATCCTGTGCACTCAATAATGATTAACACAAACAAGATTGTTGCTACTGTCAATATTAATTTGAAATTATTAGTTATCCATTTTACCGTGTTGAAAGCACTGTTTCCCATTCCTGCCATTTTTAGAATCTTTCTCTGTACTTCCTCACTCATGGATGACCATTTTTCTTTTATTTTTTCTTCAATATTTCCTATTGTTCTCCGTGGATTTATATCTTGCATTTCTCTATCAAAAATTTGTTTTCTTGCTAACATAAAGTAGAATGGGAATGGTGGCATACACCTACTATTTTCTTGTGTACTGAAGTTTGCCATAGTATCTGCATATATGGTTTTCTCAGTCATAATTGGTTCAGAAACTACTCTGCATATTCCTTGATTTATTTCATTTCTCTTCAAATTTCCATCTACTTTTGAATCCGCACAAGTCCAACCGGTGTATAACCACGGTATCTTGCCTCCAATCCATAACACCGACCAGAATCGCTTATAGTCAAACATTTCTTCCCTTTTTGCTAATTTTCAATAATAATTCCAGGATATTTTGTACACTGGTTTAGGAATATCTTCTTTCCCATGATATTCTTTTATCTCCTTGGGAATCTTCCACCACATGATCTCTGGATCATTTTTATGTCTTATTCTAACTATGGGTATTGGGTAATACTTCCCTAATCTATTATTCTTGTACTGGACACTTACTCCCTGACTCATTAGTTCATCATCTTTTGTATCCACTATCTTTATTGGAAATATTTTCTCCTCTGTCTTTGTTTCTAGATCCTCCAATAAATCAAATAGTCTAAACTGTATTAACATCTGATCTGTTTCTTTATTATTTTCTGTTATTATGTCAATCCATAGCTGATATCGCTTTCTCATCGTTGTTAATGTTATACCTTGACTTTTTACTCCATTTTTATTTACAAATACCAACCAATAATTAGTATTGCCTTCCTTCTTTTCTGCTATATTTTTATGGTAACCTATCTCACATTTCCATTTGTCCGTGCAGGCACAGCCTATCCAATTCATCTCATAGGCCTCACAATCTTGTTCATTGAATTGCTCAATTAGTTTCTCAATCACCCTATCTCTCCAAAGATTGTGCAGCTTCCAGTTATACCTGGTCTTTGAACATTCGTTGATATTACTGTCAGGACATTCTTCCCAGAATTTATTTGTTTTAATGCTTGTTTGGAAAAATAGCTCCTTCCTTTCTCCATACTTATTTCTTCCTATAGCAACTTCAGCCACTCTTGTTGTTTCACTATACCATTTTAATTCTGGAATAGGGTTACTTAACTTTTCTAATGTTTCATACATTGTATATTTTTCCTCTGTAAATTCCTCCATACATTCCCTCGCAATGTATCTGTCCTCTACACGTTTACTTTTCTTTTCATTCACTGTTATTGTTTTTTCAGATTTTGCATTACTCTGTTTTTCATTTTGTTTTCTTGTATCCGTCTTCACATCTTTTATGGATGTATGACCTACTTCATAACTCGGATCTATTTCTTCTATGTTAGTATTAGCATTCTCATCTATTTCCTGATCCATTCCAGTTTCAGTATTATTTAGCTTAACTTTAATCCATAATACTAATAGCACAACCCCAATTGTTACTATTGTACCCATAAATATGGGTCTTTGTACACAGGCCTGTTTCCACCTTCGTGGTATTTTGGGATTTCTTGACCTCGCAGGCCTTCTCTGGTTCTCGGACTCCATGTTCTGTAAAATAACAAGCTGCCTTAATGTCATTAATTTTTCCATTAACAAAATGCCTCTTAAATTTTTCCAATTCTTGTACAGTTTACTTCACGAGTTGAATAGATTCTTAATCCTCCAGTACTTCCCCTTCTTAAGAATCTATCAACATATATTCCCCTTCTTTGCAAAAGGTTCATACTTACATTGTTTGATATCCAGCCATTTACCTGTATTTGAACTTGTTTCTGAACTGTTTAAACTTTACATACCATTTCACCGTAGACACTTTCAATGTCCTACGGCTCTGCCAAGTACAGTCTCTTTATTTACTGCTATGTACGTCACTATACTCTAGCATTTATCTCCCACTGCAAACTGCAGACATTCAGGTATTGAACTTTTTGGTCCATCCAGAAAATCTTTGATCTATAAATTCACTGCCCTCTAGATTTACGATCACTCCCTTGTGTATTGCAGCTCCACGTCCCTGACCTGCCTACCCCTTTATCCAAATATTGGGTACATGTTTTACGATCATTTAATCAGGATCAGGTTTCTTTTGCTCCAAATTCCATTTTGCTCTAGCTGAACTGTGTGTTTGTCCACAAGTCCTATCACCCTATCTTTTTTTGTGATTAAATCTTTAAATGGTCTATTTGGATGTTTATTTTTCAATTTTATCCACACATAATCTCCTACCTGACAAATATCGTCAGGTTCTGGCTTATCCTTTTTTGTTTCCCTTTCGCCTGTATTCATGTTTACAAAATATAAGGCTTCTTCCATGTGTTTGTCCCACTCAATATTATTATAATTTGCTCTAAAGAAACTTTTTAAGCTGCCAATTGATCTTTCACTTAATCCATTGCTCTCAGGTTGATAACGTACTGACTTAATTAATTCAATATGTTTCTCATTCAACCAATGTTCTAATTGTCCTCCGACAAAGTATGATCCATTGTCTACTCGTATTCTTTCTGGTCTATTCCATGCTGACATTATTTCTTGCAGGGCCATAATTATATTTTTCGTACTGGGGTCTTTTAATGGTTTGGCCCATATTTTATTTAAAAATGCTTCAACCACCACTAAAATATATTTATTTCCTAGCTTCGATCTAGGATTTAATGGACCAGCTATGTCTAAATCCCATTCTAAGTTAACTCTTTCAGGAAGTATTCGGCCATAATCTGATCTGATAGTTCTATTATATCCTTTCTTCATGCAATTCTCGCATTTCAATTTTATTTCCCTGTACTTTTTTCTCCAATTGGGAATATTTATATTGTTATCTGCTAAAATTTTTCCCATTAAGTTCATACCAGGGTGTCTTAGATGGTCATGTAATTTTTGAATGGCCTCTATACCCTCCTCTTTGATGATGATTATCCTCCTTAGTCTAGCTAATTTATCTACAGCCTCATTCCCTTGGGATAATTCAGTCTTTTCTTTTGAATGTCCTTTTTGGTGAATTACGACTAAATCTAGATCTTTCACTAGATCGTCAATCTCCTTCCACATTCCTTCATGCTCAATAGGTTTTTTATTACTTTTGTTAAAGCCATTCTGTCTCCAAACACTAAGATTACTATTCAGACTTGTCTCCACGTACTTGCTGTCAGTTACTATTATGATTTGAGTAGCATTCATTTCTTTTATTTTCTTGAGTGCCTGTAGAACTGCCATTACTTCAGCACTCTGCGCTGTCCCTGGACAAGAGCCTTTATCAGATATTTCACTGCATTTTTTTCTTCTGATAATATACGCCCAGTGAGCTTCCTGATCTGCTAGAGTTTTGGATCCATCTGTGTATATCACCGTCCCTTTAAATAATGGTAAGTTTATCTTTTGACATTTTTTACGTTCTTTATTAAGAATAGTTATACTTGGATCCAATAATATATTCTCCCACCTTTGCCAGCGTGTGTTTTGAGCTTTGGCATCTTTGATCTTGTTCTTGTTTAAATGAGCCATGACCCTTTCATCTGTGTTAATTATTATTTGCTGACCTCTTGCCAGTCCTTTAAGCTCTGAATATCTCTTACTGATAGCAACTAATTTCTTCTCAACAGGTAGAAATTTTTTCTCTGGATTTTCCCAATTTCCAGTCATTATACGTATAGGTATAATGCTTTTTGCATTCCGTATGATTAATTGATATCCTACGTCACATATATCTAGGTCAACTTCTAAGTCCTTTTCATCATCTCTTCCTTCCAATTGCCCTGAGCCTAAAATCGCTTCTTTTAGATCGCAGAGCGCATTTTCAGCTTCTTCAGTCCAATTCAAATTATTACCTTTGATTGTCGCATATATAGGCTTTGCCATGTGACTAAATTTAGGAATAACATCTCGGACATAATTTAATAGTCCCATTAATTGTTGCACATTTTTGACACTCTCTGGTGTCTTTATTTCTGTTATTCTTTCTTTCATCGTCTGTGTAATACCTCTATTACCTGCTGATACCCAGAAACCTAGGAATTCTACCATATCTGTCATGACTTCACTTTTCTTTATGTTTATTTTTAATCCTGACTTAGCAATCCGTTTTAATACCTCTTTTACAGTTTCTACATGTTCTCTTTCATCTGCACTTATTATCAAGATGTCATCGATGTAGATATCCACGGGTAAGTCTTTCAATATTTCCATCATTACACTTTGAAATACTACTGACGCATTTATGTATCCTTGTGGAAGACGTTGATAAACATAATGTTTATTATTTACTGTAAATGCAGTTTTCTCTTGACTTTCTTCTTTAATTGGAATCGCCCAAAATCCATTTATTAAATCTAATTTCGTTAAAAATTCGCCATCCTTTAATCTCTCGATTGTGTCTCTAGCATTAATTAGATAACGGCGATCTGGTTTCGTCAACCGATTAAGCGCCTTAAAATTCGTAACAAGACGAAATTCCTGATTTCCTGGTTTCGGAACTAATTGAATTGGGCTATTAGTAACTGCCGAGGCTACTTCTTTAATAACCCCTTGCTCTAGCAATTCCTGTATTGTCTGATTCAATTCCTCCTTACCCAATTTATTAATTGGATATTGTCTCTGTGGTTTATGTATTCCACCTACAATTTCATGAGCAAATTCTTCACTTACTTTTCCACAATGATTTTTAAATTTTCCACAGGGAGTTTTCCTTATTTCTTGTATTAATTCTTCTTTAGATTCATCACTTCCAATCATTTTATGTCTTATACGAATTAATTCCTGTTCTACATCCACTTCTTTTAATCTTAATATCTTTTTCAGATCTTTACCTGCAAGTAAATTTTCTTCTCCTCTTATCATTTTTACTCCATGTTTTTCTCCCATTCGTTCCTCTTCAATATTTCCATTATATGTTTGAACTAATATTTTATCTGTATACTGTATTGGCTCTGTTGTCGAAGAAATTTGAGCTCCTGTATCAACAATATATTCCGTTCCTTTTATATTCACGAATAATTCCTCATCTCTTTCTAAAACTCTCTCATCACAAATGTTCTTCTTCAACAGGCCTAGTTCACTTCATTGTGTAAGAAATTATAGTCTGCTCCGATCCAACTTCCACTCCAATATAGATGTATTGAAATGTTCCTTCACTTAAAAGAGCTTATTTATCATAGAATTAATTCCTTACAATCTTAAAAGTATCACAGAGTCACGTTTATTACCTATAGCGTGGGAATGACAGCGGGTATTCAAGAACCATCTTGATTAGGGAGCTTCAAAGAGATGTTATCACCTTAAACATTTGGCCGTTCTTATTTGAAAGAAGATCAAAGACATGGACACAGAGGTACCACTTTTTGTTATTCTCAATTTACATTTAAGAGAGAGCTTCATTTACATGCTGAGGAGAAAGACAGATGTAAGACGGTATAAAATGTTTACGCTGGGATGAGTTCGGGGTTCATTCTGACGCCAGTGAACCCAAGGTGCTTCGTGTCCCTTGCCACTGCTATGCTGTAATAAACTTCATTTTTGAGATCTTCGACATCTACATCATTTTTTCTTACATTGGCGAGCCACCCTTCCAGGAGTTTCCAGCAAAAAGTGGGGAAAGGTAAGAAAAAGCCGTTTTCTTTCATTTATGCTGTTTTTTGTCAGGAAACCCCTCGTTTAAAAAAATCTAGAAAAGGAAAATTTAAGGACAGAAGAGAATTTGGTTTATTCAGTATTAGCAGGAGGAGTTGTTAAGCCTATTCTGTACGATTTTGTTTAAGATTCTAACGGAACTGAATCAGCCCGAAGCAGTGCGGCGGCAGAGTTGTATTGGAATTGTTGTTTCTAAAGTAGTTGAAACAAAGTGCTTAAGTGTAAAGTTTCTAAAGTAACTGAAACTTTGTGTTGGTCTCTTATAAATTCTGTTAAGATCCTAAAATAATTGAATCAACCCGAAGTAGTGAGGTGGCAGAATTGTTCAGTTGTTTCTAAAGTAACCGAAACAAAAGTGTATGCAGCCTATTTGAAACCGATTGTGAAAGTTGTAATAATTCTGAGGAAATTCTAAAGTAATTGAATAGACCCGACGCAGTGTGGTCACAGAATTAATTCACAACGATTGTGTTTTATAGTGTAGATTAGTGAGTCTGACACCGTGGCTCTGTGAAATTTAAAACAAGAACCCGAAGCAGTGTGGTTTTGCCCGACGTACTGTGGCAGTGTTTTAAATTGTATAAATATTGTTTAAGCCCGAAGTACTGTGGATAAGTAAACTGTTTTAAGAAAATAACATAAAACCCGACGTAGTGTGGTTTTGTCCGACGTACTGTGACGTGTTATATTTTTTTAAACTGTTTTGTGTAGTGAAATTTAAGGTCCAAAGGACTGCGGCCATGGTTAAGTTAAGCCTCGGGTAGTGTGGCTATTTTGTTCATTTGCGTCCGAAGTACTGGAGCTGTGAATAATTAGACTAACGGATATCTTAAAGAAACTAGATAACGTGTAGTTATTTAAAATCAGACTTTGTGAATAACAATTAGATCACGAGTAACTCTAAAGCCCGATAAGGGGAAGAAAATGGAAGAAATTATTCTTAAATACATCGCTAAACATGGTTCTCAGGGAATGTTTGATGGAATAGAGAGTATTGTTGATAAACCGTACAAGTGGGCTATCTCTAAGTTTGAAAATGATCCCAAAATGCCTAAGAACAAAAATGGGAAAATTGCTAATGCGCTTCAAGCACTTTTTGCTTCATACAAAGTAACGAGGAGGAGACTAGATGAGTTAGAGGCTGAAAATGAGCGACTTTCTACCAAAAATTACCTGGCTAGTGACATGATATGGAAAGAAGAAAAGGTCAAGATGCAGAATGAGATTGCACTTCTGAGAACAAACAATAGTTTGCTTAAATCATCTGTGGAAACATTGTCCAACAATTTGGAGGAAGCAAAGGCAGCGTATCAGTTTATGATAAAGAGTGGCACAACTGAGAAAAACTGTAGTAAGACATTATTAGGTGTCACATTGTGTAACCCAGTTCCAGAAATGCCAGATTTGCAGGAAGACAGAGCTGAGGGTTGGGAAAAAGATTCTCAGTCATTTAGTAGCCAATACTCAGACTGTAGAGTCAGATTTCCCATGGCACCAGTCCATACTACTACCGCTATACGTGCTAGTGAAGGAAGAGAAGAACCAATAACCTCTACCATAGTCCGAGGATTTAATCCAACTGAACTAGAAACTGTGATCAATAATATTGGTAGATTTGATCCTGTCAAACAAGATCCACTAGATTTTCTGAAAAACTTGGAGGAATATGCTGAAGTGTACAATTTAACAGATGGTGATGCATGCGTTTTGTTGAGAATGTGCTTGCCTGACACTTTGTCTGGAGCCTTAACTCAGAAAGTAAAGGACCGAAAGGCTAATAAGTCAGAGAGGAAAAAGGCACTGCTTGAAGTCTTAGGTGTGATGTCAGTTAATTGGGATAAAATATCTGAAATGCACATGAGGAAAGGGGAGCATCCAGCTGCATTTTCAGAACGATTATTGGAGATGTTTAAAACTTTCAGTGGGAATCCTGATATTACTAAGAATGATGTCAGTTTCAAGTCTGCCTTGATTAACAAATGTGACCCACTCACCCGGTCTGCTGTGACAATGCTTGTGACACCACTCTCTGAATATAATGACATTATTGGTAAAATGACACAGTTTTACAACAATAATGCTAATGAAAATAGTCAAATGAAAACTGTCAAATCTAGACATCCAGTTGCTGCCTTTGGCGGGAGAGAATGTTCTACTACATTGTCTAATGGTTTCCATCATAGACCAAGGAGATTTACAAGAATAAATTCAGAAGGTGTTATTCTTTGCTATGCATGTGGAAAAGCTGGTCACATTGCTAGACATTGTCAATACAATGAGAGACCTCTTCAAAGCTTTGTCTGTCATGCATGTGGAAAGGATGGTCACATTGCAAGGCACTGTTTGGAGAAAAGAAAGGAAGATCAGGAAGTTGTTTGTTTTGCTTGTGGACTGATGGGGCACAAGGCAAGACAGTGTCACTTTTCACACAAAAGAAAGATGGGCTATCGTGGTTTGCTCAAGAAAATAGGCAATTTAGAAACCCAGTTGGAACTGTTGCAAGGAAATAAAGAAGCGATTCACACCTTGTCAAACATATCACCGCATGAGCAACAAGACTGTAGCTCAGTCACAAGCAGATGCTGATGCAAATTAGAATTAGTTTTATGATAGTAACACATTTTAGAAAAGGGTTTACTATCAAAAGGGGGGTGATTCTTTATGATTTATGGAACATGTTTTATTAGCATTGCTATGTAGGTGTAATTTATAATAAATGTTTTGATGGCATTATGTTTAGAAATAATAATAAAAAAAAAAACATTACAGATGTTTGATGTTTTGAGATTAAACTTCTGTGACTTTGATGTTTGAATGTGAAAAGATGATTGTGGGGGAAAGGGGGGCAACCTCTTCTTTTGATAATTGTTTCAGATAAGCATCAAGATGTTTTGTCTGAAACGTGTAACCTCCTGGAGAAAGATGGCATGGTCGTTTGAAGGACGAGAAGGAAGTAGAACCAGTGGAGCCAGGGGATTTCCTCAAGAAAAAGAACACAATACAGAGATTTCCAGACCTGCAAGATCCAGAACTCCAGACCTAAAAGATTTAGAAACCCTGAGACCCACCATGGGATGGATGGAACTGATGAAGAGACACAGACTTGAACAACACCAGTGACTGCTTCTTCTAGAAGGACTTACAGTATGGTCCATGTGAAAAAGAATGGACAATGAGAAAAGAAACAAGAAGAGATCAAACCATTTCAGAGACTACGGACAGCAGTCTTTGCACATAGATGGAAAACAAGTGGGCAGAAGACATACCCACTCTAAGAAATGCGCAAAGACACAGACGTCCTGCACATGAAGAGACAAATATATGCGTACTCATTCACATTAGATATATTATTGTCTATTGGATGCACACATGTGGATAAAGGATGCCCACACTGAGAAAATGGACACAAAACACATGACAAAATGAAAACACACACACACACACACACACACACACACACACACACTCACACAGTCTATTGATTGTTGATTGTTTGAATTGATCAAAACTAAAACAATATGCTAACATCACTGATACACATTGTGAGCCCAACAAGGCCTTGAAGAAAAAGACAAAGATTTTGGCAAAACAAATGCATGATGGAGATTTAGATATTGCCTTTGCTGGTTTAATTTGGAATGTAACCTTTAAAACAGCTGTATGTGTATGTATGCATTCTTATTATCAGTCAGTACATTATGTTATTCTGTATGTGTTCCATGTTGAAACGTCAGGTTGAAGATAATTCTATGATCAAAATTGGACTTTCCCGTTGGATGTGATGGTTCTTGATTACCTCTCTCAAACCCAAGAAATACTTTTCCAAAAAAAAATAAAAAAATTCTTAACACCAACTATGATAATTCTGCTCAAGTGAAGTAGAGCTGTAACCAGTGTGCATGAGGTGTCATTCCTATGACGGGTAAGATTCTCCGATGGCCATAGGGGGACAACCTAAGCCAGGATGGCACCGCCACTGGGCACCTGCCCACCAGGAAAGGGAGGTGTTATTTAGGAAAAGGGAGTGGATGTGATGCTACTTATGGGCCAAGAGCATCAAAGGGGGGTCTGTAAGAAATTATAGTCTGCTCCGATCCAACTTCCACTCCAATATAGATGTATTGAAATGTTCCTTCACTTAAAAGAGCTTATTTATCATAGAATTAATTCCTTACAATCTTAAAAGTATCACAGAGTCACGTTTATTACCTATAGCGTGGGAATGACAGCGGGTATTCAAGAACCATCTTGATTAGGGAGCTTCAAAGAGATGTTATCACCTTAAACATTTGGCCGTTCTTATTTGAAAGAAGATCAAAGACATGGACACAGAGGTACCACTTTTTGTTATTCTCAATTTACATTTAAGAGAGAGCTTCATTTACATGCTGAGGAGAAAGACAGATGTAAGACGGTATAAAATGTTTACGCTGGGATGAGTTCGGGGTTCATTCTGACGCCAGTGAACCCAAGGTGCTTCGTGTCCCTTGCCACTGCTATGCTGTAATAAACTTCATTTTTGAGATCTTCGACATCTACATCATTTTTTCTTACAATTGTTTAGGTTTCACTGATTCTTCTATTCTTTCAGTTCCTTCTTTCATCTCTTGACTTGTTTGTCTTTCTTCCTTAGAAACTAATTTGTTTCTTCCCAATCTCTTTGTATCCAAACTAGTGGTCTTGCGTTTTTGCATGATTTGATTTCTCTGCTCTGGTGTCATTTTTCCCCATTTATCACTTGAGATATAACTGGACCTGGTTCCAGTTTCCCTCTGATCAGTTTTAAATGTAGTTTTAGCACCACTATTCCTTTGCCAGGTCATCGTATTTTGATTTCCTGCTTTTGTTCCAATAAACCTATTTCTCTCGCCTTGTCTGGCTTGAAATCTGGTATTGTAGGTTTTTACATTTTGTGTTTGTACTTTCGATTGATTTCTCACCTCTCTTTTTTGTTGCTTTTGAATTTTCCTATTTTCTGGCTCCTTTCTTTTTACAAATTGAGTATTTAAATCATACTCTGCTAGTCTCTCTTCTATCTGTTTTTTAGTTATTGTATTCAGGATCGTAACTAACTTATACCCGCCTGGTATTTTACGTCCCACATCTCTCAGCAGTCTTACTTTATCTGACATCGGTATTTCATCTTCAATAGATAGCCAAACACTTAGCAGCGGTACTTGATCTCTATTGGCATTAACCAGCATGTCTCGCCATTGTGAGTATTTGTCTTCTACCCCAGTTAGGTCTCGAACTCTCTCCAGTGCCTCAGCAGAGATGGCATGGCCTGTACATGTGTGCACTAATCGAGTTATCGCTTCCGAACCTAAGCCTGATTGTGTAGCTGACTTAACTATACGATCTGTATAATTATTGTAATTTTCTCCTGATTTTCTAGCCCCCACTTGCTTCATTACAGCGTTAGTTAGCTTTAACTCCAACAATTGCATTTGTATATTCTGCTCCTGGTTTCTCTGTGGAGTACTGAACTGCAGCTGCCTTACAGGATCCTCTCTTTCATTGGGGGTTACCGGCCTTTCCACTTCATTTTGATTTATTTCTGCCCTACTTTCATCTTCCCAGTCCTCTTCGAGCTCTTTGTTTAAATTATCAATGGCTCTCAGACCTCTTGTCGTTTCCAACTCTCTCTGGAGTTTTTGGTTTTTATTTTTCAAGAGTTTAATTACATTATCCATTTCTATACATATTTTTCTGTTGTACTCGTAGCCTTCCTGGAATAATGTTTGTTTCCCTGATTTTGACCATCCTTCCTGCTCTGCTATTTGCACAGCAGACGGGGACCTACTGGCTGTTTTTATTTGACCATAAGTCAGATCTCTTTCAGGTATTACTTTTTTATCCCATTTGTTTAATAATTCTCTATCTCTTTTTTCTCCACTCGGATTTCTATATTTACATCCTCGAAATTCCTCCTCTGGCCAGTCGTTCTGTATCTGCTTTGTTACCCTTTTCAATGGTAATTTACCACCCTTTTTGTGTTTCAACCTAGTCTCTTTTCTGAGTACTGGTTCTTCCTCGCTAACTTCATTTTCTGTACTTATTCTTGTGGAATTCAGTTCCCCAGCTTCTACTTCTTCATCCAGGCTGTCCTCAGAACTTTCTGAGTCTGTTTTTATTTCATCTTGTTGTTCTGTTGTTTTTATCGGAATTTTGTTAGCACATTCTAACCCTTGCTGGTCAAATTCCATGATTTTCTCATATTCCTGTCGGAATTCTTCTCTTTCTCTGTCTGTCATTAGCAAGTTTATTCTCTGAAATCTTCCCTCGGAATTACTGATTATTCCTGATATTATTCCTTTTATCATCGCAGTAACAGAATGTCCAAACTGCCCTGATCCTATCAGATTCATGTGTATTTCTTTTATTTTATTTTCATTTGCTATGTTTATCAGTGAGGACATTATTGTCTCTATCTCTTTTTCTGATTTTTTAGCAGTACATAGCTTCTTCCTACAGTCTGTCATTATTGCATGAGCTATTAACTGCCAGTAAGGAGTTCCAGATGTTAGCCTCACAGATCCTACTGATTTCAACATCAGCCTTTGTTCTACATTTTCGATTTCTTTTAGGGCCTGTGCGTCTAACATACTTTTAACTATCCGTTTTTCCTCACTGCTTTCGCCAGCATTTAGGACTACTATTCCTTCTCTGGTATTTTTTATTAGTCCATTACTAATTATTACTTCAATATCTCCAATTTTTATCCTTTGTTTATTCAGCTCGCTGATTTCTAATATTTCCTCCATATTTGCACTTGTAGCTCCTTTCTCTTCTAAAGGAGTTTCTTCTTCACTCTCAAAATAAATGAGTTGCTCTTTATCTGATTGTCTTGCTGACATTCTGTTTAAGTGTTTTATTTTTTGTTTCTTATTTTGTAACTGTCTTCTCTCTTCTCGACCTTTCAACAGTACTCTCTATTTCTTTATTTATTCACTGTATTTTTTCCGAACTTATCTAACTACTTCTCTCTTTCCAGCCCACTCTATCCCTGCAGTAGCTGTTTTTTATTTCGTTAGATTGTTCTTTGATCAATTGTTTTCTGGATGGAAGCCAAAATAGAACTAGATTAAAATCTATTTCTCTCACCGATTTATTTGCCTGTAACGCTTCCTCTACCCATATAATTTCTCTAGGATTATTACCTCTGTATATCCTATTATGGGTCTACTACAATCTCCATCCAACGATGTGCACTTCGCTGGACAGTTCATGCAGTCTTCTAAATCTCTATGTTTCAGATCTAGCTGATCTACTTATCTTATAGAGATTTCAGTAGTGTCGTGCATGCACTTATAACCCTGACCAGGTTATCTTAATAATTCTACGGCGAATTATTGTGTCTATAAGATTCCTCCTCTTTTAGACTTATCTCATTCCTTGAGATTTCAACACTACTATTTGTATAACCTTTCCATTAGGTTTTTACAAATCCACTTTTTATTTTATTATTATGTCATCTACATAATAATTCGCGTTTTTCCTTCAGCACTTGGTTATTGATTTTGGCCAGAAATCAATAATCAATGTGCCCCACGTTGGGCGCCATGTTATTTGATGCCGGATCTATCCTATATGTCCTATATATAGATCCTTTACATCTTCTACCTTATTTTGTTTATACTCTCAGGTAAGGTAAAGTATAGGTCAAATTCTACCATAGATAATAAGCATACAAATTTATACTTACAGTCTAGAAGAAAGACCCCTCCGTGGTTTAGTTCTTTTGTATAAAGCAGAGACTTGTGGCAGGCAATCTTTTTATAATAGTTATAAGTAGATTTATTATAATGGTTATTCAAAGTTTTTCCATACAAAGTAACAAGTTAAAGTTTCAAAATCAGTTCACAAGTTTCACCAGCAGGTGTCAGGCTTGGATCATCAAACAATGGAGAGACTGGCCCATCATCCAGAATCTGCCTTTTACATGAAATACAGTTCCTTTTATAATACATATCACTCATCACACCTCCTCATTACATATTCAAACTCATATGCACAATTTATCCAATCCTAGATCTTCTACAAAGGTTAACTCCTTCAATCCGTTTACAATTTCCTTATAAAAGGTTCTGTACTCCTTCATCCTCCTTTTTCGAGCTCGTCTCCTCATCATTCGTCGTCTTCTCGTCTATAATACAGCACTCAGGTAATACTTGCATTTTGTCCTTTACATGCATGCTTTACTATAGTTTCTTAATACAGTTTATATGTGTTTCTTTAATAAAACATTTCCACAAGACAAGCCTCACTGTTTCTTTCTTTCACAATCCTTTCAATAAACATTTTCAATACATCATGCTTTCTGTGTGTTCTTTTACAAGCTTAATAAACATTTTTCAACATTTCATTCTACTGCGTATTCTTTGTAAATCCATTAAACATTTTTTAACAAATCATGTTTCTGTGTATTTCTTACATACCCAATAAACATTTTTAACCAATCATTCTTGTGTTTGTCACAGTCGTCACATTGTCACACTACATAAGAGACTTAATATAAAAGTCTTTACATTACATAAAACATAAGAGACTTAACATAAAAGTCTTTACATCAGACTTCTTATAAAAGTCTTAAATCACATAAGAGACTTAATATAAAAGTCTTTACATTACATAAAACATAAGAGACTTAATATAAAAGTCTCTACATTACATAAAACATAAGAGACTTAATATAAAAGTCTTTACATCAGACTTCTTATAAAAGTCTTAAATCACAGATTGAGATTAAATGAACAAATTGCATATTTTCCACAACAATATATATATATTTATATATTAAAAAAAACAATATGAGCGAGCAGTATAGGAAGTGTGTTCCCCCCTGTACACGATACATCACGGGTGGGGATTCACACGAGCTATGTGTGGCCTGTTTGGGAGTGCAGCAATGCCCAGTCGGCTCTCGAGGGAGTCGATTGTGAGCATTGCGAGCACTTTCCTCTGAGAACTCTGCGCTTGCGGCGATCGCTCTTCGAGGAGGGCGGTATGCTGCAAGCTCCCCAAGGCTCGGGTCCCGGTTCTGTTGAGACAGAGCGGCGGCGCTTGTCTTGGGGTTCGCAGATGGATCTCACCGGCGACGTTGAGACGGGCCCCGCCCTATCTCAGCTTTCTCCGGCGGGATCCAGTGCCTCTCACCCGGCTCTGGAAGCACGCGTTGCGGCGGTTACTTCTGCCCGGGTGGAGGCACATGATGATGTTGAATTGAGATTATCCAGTTCTGAGGAGCTGGATGTCGAAAGTTTTGCATCAGAGGAAACTAGTTTGTCACATTATTAGGGGTGTAACGGTACGTGTATTCGTACCGGACCGTTTCGGTACAGGACTTTCGGTTCGGTGCGCATAGCTGGAAACACATCAAACTTGAAAAGGCATCACGCACTTGAAAAGGCATCACGCGAATGTGAACATCACTACTACGAGGAAAAAAACAAGCATAGTTCAAACGCAGCTCCCGTTGGCATTTAAACAGACCTTTGCTGGTAATTCCGATCGGGCCAAAGCAATAACAAATGCAATTGGTGTTTTCATAGCAGCTGATCTACGCCCATACTCGGTTGTGGAGAACACTGGTTTTAAGCACATGATGAAGGTGACTGAGTCCAGGTATGAAATTCCATCTCATCCACATTTCAGCCAAAAAGTTATACCCGCCCTTTATGAACAGGTTAAAACTGCTGTTGTCCACGAGCTGTCCAAGGCATCTGCTGTAGCACTCACAACTAATGGATGGACATCTAGAGCTACTGAGAGCTACTTAACAGTGACTGCCCATCACATTACTCCAGAGTGGAACATGGTAAGCCATGTTCTGCAAACCAGCCCCATTTATGAACAACACACAAGCACAAATCTGGCAGAGGGACTTAAGGAGACAGTGTTTGAGTGGAAGTTGGAGAGGCCAGGAACTACAATTCCTGTCACAACAGACAATGCAAGGAATATTGTCAATGCAGTCAGTGAAGCTGGACTGGGCCCTCAAATTGGATGTTTTGCACACACAATTAATTTAGCATCACAGAAAGCGACAGGTCTCAACCAGGTGTCCAGAGTGCTAGGTAGAGTCAGAAGGGTTGTGTCTTTTTTTCACCGTAGCCCAACAGGAGCACATATATTGGAGAGCAAACAGGAAATGCTTAATATTCCAAAACACACCATTATTCATGATGTCACCACCTGCTGGAACTCCAGTTATGATATGCTTGAGAGGTACCTTGAACAGCAAGCAGCTGTGTACTCTGCACTGACAGAAAAGGCCCTCAAGAAGAATAAAGAAATAAGCACGTTGTCTGACCAGGATGTGAAAATGGCAGAGGAGGTACTTGAGGTTCTTAAACCACTAAAAACCATCACAACACTGATGAGCACTGAATCCACACCTTCAGTATCAATGATCCTCCCCCTAAAAACCACAGTCCTCAACTCTATGGCACCCAATGAGGAAGACAGTCCAACTGTGAGAGAAATCAAGGCTGCCATCACAGAAAACCTGAAGAACAGATACTCTGCTTGTCATGACTTCCTCCACAAATGCACAGCTCTTGATCTGAGGTTCAAGGCCCTTCCTCATGTGCATGATGCCTGTCGTGACAGAATCTACAACAACCTCATCACAGAAATTGTAACCATGGAAGAACAGGTATTGTGTTAATTTGCTTGTGTGTAAAATATCTTCATTGACATTGTATAATTTGAAAGACTTTGCTGCTACAGTGCCAATAGTAGTAATTTATTAAAGTTAGTTTTGTCATTTTATTTTGCAGAGTGAGGAGGCCACAGCAGTTAGTTCATCTCCAGTGACAGGACACTCAGAGGCATCATCTCCTCCTGTCAAGAAGTCAGCCATTGCTGAACTGTTTGGTGAACTCTTCAAGACTCAGGTGGGAAACAAGCCTACTTTGCAGCTAGTGAAGGAAGAGGTTACCTTATACAAGTCTGTGGACTGCATTTCACTGGATTCCAACCCACTTGAATGGTGGAGGACCAATGAGCCCACATATCCTCATATTGCCAAGTTAGCAAAGCACTACCTTGCTGTACCTGCTACCTCAGTCCCTAGCGAGAGGGTATTTTCTACAGCTGGAGACATTGTAACTGCCAGTAGATCTTCCCTTTCTGCAGACAATGTGGACAAGTTAATTTTTTTGACAAAAAACATGAAAGTTGAATGAATCTGAGCAGGTCTAAAAACTGAAACTGTTGATGCTGCACTTTACACTTTGTAAAATTTATATATATATATTTTTTTTTTTCATATGAGCAGGCCTAAAAGCTGGGATTGGTAATGCTTCACTGTTATCCATAGTTATTTATTTTTTTTCATTTTATTTTATTATGTGATATTAGTTTGAGAGGATTTTATTTCGTGGAGAATTTTGCAGCAATATTTTATTTCTTATTCTTTTTTTGTTTTATATATATTTTATTTATATTTAATTAAAGTGTGTTTAAAAAAGTTTAAACAAATTGTTAAAAAAGTGTAAACAAATTGTTACAATAAAGTTTATAGTAAACTAAACAACCAGCAGTTTAATGTTTGCATTTATTTCCCTTACTGTACCGAAAAATAACCGAACCGTGACTTTAAAACCGAGGTACGTACCGAAGCGTGATTTTTGTGTACCGTTACACCCCTACACATTATACTGCAAATGAAGAAGGTTTGATGGATGTGTTATCTTGGGCTGTTGAAAAGCTCAGTATCGAGTGGCCAGCTGATAGACAGGAGTCTAGAAATAAAAGCAAACTAGATGATAGATTTCTGTCTGCACGACCTCAACCTTCTCGCCGGTGCTTACCGTTCTTCCCAGATCTTCATGCTGAGGTTTCAAAGACCTGGGTTAGACCGGTTTCAAGCAGAATTTACACTAATCAGTCCAATGCTTATGGTGACATTTTTGGTGCTAAATCTGCTGGTTATGTGACGATGCCGAAGGCGGAGGAGACGCTCGCGAGCTATCTCTCTCCTGCTTCGTCGTCTTCACTTAAAGCACCGGCTCTTCCATCTAGACCACTAAAAAATACCTCTGTGCTGGTGGGGAAGGCTTACTCGGCGGCTGGGCAGGCGGCTGCATGTTTGCATAAGATGGCTATTATCCAGGCTTATCAGGCCGACCTGCTCAAAGATGCGTGTGAGGGGGGAGAAATTTCTGCAGATATGATTAGCGAACTTAGGTAGACTGCTGATCTCACTCTTCGTGCCACCAGAGAGACCGCAAAATCTATCGGTCGATCTATGGCAGCCATGGTGGCCACAGAAAGGCACTTATGGTTGAGTCAGACCTCTATGAAAGAAAAAGACAAGACTCTCCTTTTAAATGCTCCCGTTTCGCCTGCGGGTCTCTTCGGTGACGCTCTTCACTCTGTCACGGAGAGGTTCCAGGAAGAGAAAAAACAGGCGGCTGCCTTTCATAAGTTTATCCCTCTAAAAGTGCGTGTCACTGGGGCTGCTGAACGAGGCCAATCCCAGCCGTCGAGTTCGTCTTCCAAAAGAGCACAGCAGAAGCGGAGTGTCGCGTCTCGTGCCCCCCCACAGAGAAACTGGAGGGACGAGGTGGGGCGTTCTCCGGCGCGGCCTTCTCGGGGCAGGACTGATCTGAGGACAGTCATTGTCGCCAGGAAGGCCGCGTCGAAAAAGTCCTGACGGGCTGAACGTCAGGACTCTGAGGGTGGTCCCCATCGGGAAAGACTTGAGTTCACCGCACAAAAACACGGTGCCCTGTCTTTCTCGATGCCCTCAGGGGTCTGTTCTACTAACCCTGCCCCTATACAGGGCGTAGAGAGACTCGGCGAGCGATTTCCCGAGGGACGCTCGCCCCCTCCGAGGAGGGTTGTGGAGTGCTCAGACCAGCTGTTTCCTGCCAGTATGTTACAGGGCGCTGTGTCTGTCACTCGGGATGTTCATCCAGAGGCCAGCCTCGAGAGGCTGGTTCCCTTAGTAGAGTCCTGACGGAATGGGAAATGCTTCCCAATGTTTCTATTCAGTTCAGAACGCGTCCACCTCGGTTCAGAGGGGTTCTGCCTACTGTGGTGGGCCCCGAGCAGGCTCTGGTATTAGAACAGGAGGTAAAAACTCTGCTGCAAAAAGGGGCTATAGAATGGGTTCCCCCACCCAGCAGGGAGTTAGGATACTACAGCCGGTACTTCGTTTCGAAAAAAGATGGAGGGCTTGTCCCATTCTAGATCTGCGTCTTGTAGGGAAGCTCAAATTCAAAATGCTCACTCTCAAGCAGATCGTGTCACAAATCAGATCCGAGGACTGGTTTGTCACGATAGATCTAAAGGACGCTTACTTCCATGTGTCTATCCTCCCTCAACACAGGAAGTTCCTGAGGTTCGCTTTCGGGGGCGAAGCGTACCAATATCGGGTTCTTCCGTTTGGCCTAGCACTGTCATCCCGCACGTTCACGAAGTGTATGGATGCAGCTATAGCTCCGCTCAGGCTGCAGGGCATCCGTATTCTGAACTATATAGACGGTTGGTTAATTCTAGCTCAATCGGAACAACAGGCGGTTTGGCATCGAGATGTTGTTCTTGCTCACATCAAGAGATTGGGGTTGAGGCTCAACGCCAAGAAGAGTGTTCTTTCTCCATTACAGAGAACCACTTTTCTCGGTGTAGTGTGGGATTCGACTACGATGCAGGCACGATTGTCACCTGCTCGTGTTGCTTCGATTCTCGCCGCAGTAGATCAGGTCAAGCTAGGCCAGTCGTCCACTGTAAAACAGTTCCAGAGACTGTTAGGTCTCTCCATCACCGTCTGTGGCACATAAATTGTCTAGAGATGTTGGCAGTGTTTCAGGCTCTGAAACACTTCCTCCCAGACCTAAGGGGCCACCATGTTCTTGTCCGAACAGACAACACATCGGTGGTCTCTTATATCAACCATCAGGGGGGTCTGCATTCTCGCCCACTTTACAAACTGGCACGTCAGATTCTCCTATGGTCCCAGGGGAGAATTCTTTCTCTGAGAGCTATTTATCTCCCGGGGTATTTAAATCAGGGGGCAGACATCCTGTCAAGACAGGGGCCGAGGCCCAGGGAATGGAGTCTTCACCCCGAGGTGGTGGAGCTCCTATGGGAACATTTCGGTCGTACCGAGGTAGACCTATTTGCTTCCCGAGAAACATCACACTGTCCTCTGTGGTTCTCTCTCAGCCCTCCAGCCCCGCTGGGGTTGGATGCGATGGTACATCCGTGGCCGAGGTCACGTCTGTACGCATTTCCTCCGATAGCTCTGCTCCCGGGAGTTCTGGAGAGGGTTCGCCGGGACGGGCTCAGTCTTCTGCTAATTGCCCCGTTCTGGCCGGCTCGAGTATGGTTTGCGGACCTAGTGTCTCTCCTCGACGGCTTTCCCCTGGAGATACCGATCAGGAGAGACATACTCTCTCAGGCGAACGGGTCGATCCTTCACCCCCGCCCAGAACTATGGAGGCTATGGGCTTGGCCTCTGAGGGGGCCCAGCTCATAGATTCTGCTCTCTCGACTGAGGTCGTTGAGACCATCCTCCAATCCAGAGCTCCCGCCACGAGGAAGTTATATGCCACGAGGTGGAAACTTTTCACCTCTTGGTGTGGAGAGCGCCTGCAGGACCCAGTTAACTGCCCGGTTGGCACAGTGCTGGATTTCCTGCAGGACCGTCTCCCCACTGGGTTATCCCACTCCACACTGAAGGTGTACATGGCGGCCTTAGCTGCTTACCACGCCCCTTCAAGTGGAGGTTCCCTCGGGAGACATCCACTGATATCTCACTTCCTTCGTGGCACCTTGAGGCTACCTGAAAATAGGCTACCTTCCGTCAACACAACGGAACTATTTTCAGGCGCTGCGTCATATCATTATGCCTGCTGCGCTCATGGTACGGCAGTAAAGTTTCTTGATTATTACGCAGGAATGAGAGTATAGTTCCTAGCCATATCAGCCTAGAAAATCGCAACTTTACATTTTCCGTCGGTCTTAGTGCACGATGTAACTACAGAAGAGTCCAGTTTTAAATAGGAAAAATGTCGAAACTCTTTGGTCATTTTTTTTTTTAGAAATGCTAATGGTCTTGTCCACTTCAATGATGTATGCTAAGCTATGCTAAAAGTGGTACCGCCAGAACTGGAGATCGGCTGAATGGATTCAAAAACCGTACAACAGTTTAACTCTGGCGGAGTTGTAAAATGAGCCTATTTCCAAAAAAGTGGAGTATCCATTTAAGAGAAATTCAACATATAACAAATAATAATACATCTATGTAAAAATATGCAATCTACTCCACTTGACTGCAAATTAGTTGGTCTTCTTTTAATTTAACTGATGCATTAATCTCGGCCACAAGGCTTCACTTGATACAAATGCAGGTGTCCTACATTTACATGCATATAAATGGAAGTAAATGGAAGAAAAAGTCTAGTGTGACCAGCCATTAAGAAGTTTAGAAAATTAAATTAAACGGCAAACTAAAAGTTGGTGCCATAATTATGGCAGTATTCTCTATTATTTAATGTTAATATTAGATTAGGTAATTGTGTTGTTCAAATAAAATTGTAGTTCTCACTACAGAAACATGGGATATGTGCCTATAATATTCAATAACTGAAAGATTTACTGAAAATGACTTTTTTTTCCCCTTTCATTTCAGACCTGATGGAAGTAAAGGAGGAGAGTGAAGAACTGAGTGAAGTGAAGGAGGAGAGAGAAGAACTGAGTGAAGTGAAGGAGGAGAGTGAAGAACTGAGAGAAGTGAAGGAGGAGAGTGAAGAACTGAAGGAGGAGAGAGAAGAACTGAGTGAAGTGGAGGAGGAAAATGTTAAACCTAGGAAAAAACCTTTGAGTCGCTCAAAGACTAAAAAGACATCTTTTAAGAAAAGAGACAAGAAATCTACAACCTGCACTCAGTGTGGAAAGAGCTTCGTATATAAACAAAGTCTTGTGAATCACATGAGAATCCACACCGGAGAGAAGCCTTTCTCATGTGATCAGTGCGGGAAGAGCTTTGCATACAAACAAAGTCTTGAGCTTCACATGAGTGTTCACACTGGAGAGAAGCCACATGCATGCCGTCAATGTGGGAATAGTTTCTTGCGATCATCTCAACTTAAGAAACACATGAGAGTTCATACTGGAGAGAAGCCGTTCACATGTGATCAGTGTGGGAAGAGGTTTCCATACAGAGAAGGTCTTAATGTTCACATGAGGAGACACACTGGAGATAAGCTGTTCACTTGTAATTGCTGTGAAAAGAGATTATCGAGCAAACAACAACTAAAGGTTCACATGAGAGTTCATACTGGAGAGAAACCGTTCACATGCACTCAGTGTGGGAAGAGTTTCTCAACCAGAGAAAATCTTAAAGTTCACATGAGGATCCACACTGGAGAAAGACCATTCACATGTGATCAATGCGGGAAGAGTTTCACACAGTTGGTAAAACTTAAAGGGCACAGGAATATCCACACCAGAGAGAGGCCTTACACATGTAATCAGTGTGGGAAAACGTTTATTTTAGTATTAGCCCTGAAGACACACCTGACAGTTCATACGAAGGAGAAACCACATTCATGTTCTGTGTGTGGAAAGAGTTTTTCACGGCTGCCATATTTACATAGACATAAGAAAATTCATACTGGTGTAAAAGATCATGTGTGCTTTGAGTGTGAGAAGTCTTTTATTTCAGTGGCCTTTTTAAAACAGCACGAGAGAATCCACACTGGAGAAAAACCTTACAAGTGTTCACACTGTGACAAGAGATTCAGTCACTCATCATCTCTGAAAACACATGAGAGGATCCACACTGGAGAGAAGCCGCACACGTGTGATCAGTGCGGAAAGAGTTTCTCTGTTAAATTTCAACTGAAGCTACACATGAGTATCCACACTGGAGAAAAACCTTACAAGTGTTCACACTGTGACAAGAGATTTAGTGTGGTATCATCTCTGAAAACACATGAGAGGATCCACACTGGAGATAAACCTTACAAGTGTTCACACTGTTACAAGAGATTTAATCACTCATCAACTCTGAAAAAACATGAAAGGATCCACACTGGAGAAAAACCTTACAAGTGTTCACACTGTGACAAGAGATTCAGTCAGTCACAACATCTGAAAATACATGAGAGGATTCACAGCAGAGAGAAGACGCACACGTGTGATCATTGCGGGACGAGTTTCTCTTTTAAAACTCACCTGAAGCTACACATGAAGATCCATTCAGTGTAGAAACCACTTAAACACAGTCTGAAATCACAGTAAGTACACTCTTAGAACAGATGTGTTAAAAACAACACATAATGTGTTCAATGTTAACACATGTACTGAATCAGCTCAGGGACAACACATATTGTCAAATTTGACACAACTTATGTGTCCCTTTCCTTAACACATCTATTGCAGACTGATCTCATGAAATGGCGTATGTATGACACGCCAATTCGTATTTCCATTTTTGGCGTGCTATCAACACGCATAATCGCTTTTCAGCGTGTTTATCAACGCCGTTGACTTAACGTTATATTACTGTATTATGTATATATAAATATATGACCTACCCCAACCCCGTCCCTAAACCTACCCGTCACTGGGGTTAATACCATTTATGAGTCTTTTCCTACCATCCTAGGAAAAGAAATATCGCTCCACAGATGTAGATATAGATTTTGCTTCGTTTCGCTCGGACATTTAACGGCGTACACATACACGCGGAATCACTCGGACATTTAATGGCGTAGACATACACGCAAAAGATTTCGGCGTGGACATACACGCGGATAGCTCAAAATGCGTATAGATAACACGCCACTTGAATTGAAAGTGGCGTGTATGTTTACGCAAAGTCATGATGTCATGTTGTCTATTGTGTCAACTAGGTCAACACAAATATGTGTTATTTTTACACAAATATGTGTTTACTTGTGTTTTGATGGATTAATGTGGAATTAAAAATGTATGATTAAAACATTTTGTGTAGACAATTTACACATGTGCAATCAAGAAAGAAACATGTACATTTGTTCATGTAAATTTATTACAGATTAGATTTGTTTCACATAAAAAAAACGTGATTAAATCCGTTTCTGTTATCCGTAATACACTCTAAAAAGAGATGTGTTAAAAATGACACATGTTGTAACTCATAAATAACTTGTGTTTACACTTGCCTGTTTGTTTGAGAACATAGCAAATGATGAGTTGAAAACAACACAACCTGTAAAAGAGATGTGTTAAAAATGACACATGTTGTGTAGATTTTAACACATGTGGTGTGTGTGCTCAGGGACAACACATGTTGTGTAGATTTTAACACATGTGGTGTGTGTGCTCAGGGACAACACATGTTGTGTAGATTTTAACACATGTAGTGTGTGTGCTCAGGGACAACACATGTGTCAAATTTAACACACAACCTGTGTTGATTCTTAACACACCTCTGTGTTTATAAGGACTACACATTTTGTATTAACTTTAACACAACTAATCTGTTATTACTCTTACACAGAAGTGTGTTCAAACCTTTTACACACTAATGTGTTATAGTTGCACAACTTGTGTCAGATATTACATGTGACTGTATTCGGTGTGTATTTGCCAGAGTTACTTCCTGTGTTTTTACAACTGAGTGTTTGGATGAACACTGAAACGTATTGTTAACTTGTGTTTATGTAGTCCAGTGACGTTTAATAAAGAGTTTGTTTGAACATTTGGATGGTTTAGACATCATGAATCTACATAGACAAGCTCTTATTGAGAATTAACTGAGGTTTAGATGTTGATGATTCACTGAATGTTTTATTTGAAGTCACCAGAATTGTGATTAATGGCTCCTTTATTTGAGCTCTTGACCCTTTACTCTTCTTTCTTTTGTCTCTGGCTGCTTTAATTGTATTTTAATGAAATACATTTGCTATGGAGAGAGATACGTTGATCAAATGTTTCTTGATGATGTCATAATCAGCAAGAGCTGATCTGATCAAGTTTATGAGTATATGGATGGTGTGTATTTAATTTATTTATGTGCTGTTAATTATAATGATCTTGTGACACTACACCATGCTATCCAGCAGTGCAGAATAAAAAAGATGTGTCCTGAAATGTTTAATCTACAGCAGAAACTAGTCAAACACAGACCTCAAGCATCAGCGTATGAATCTCAACAATGGTGATAAACGAAATACTTAATGCCGCAATGCATGCTGGGAGTCATGGATGAGATTTGTACTATGGTGGCACCCAGCATGCATTGCGTTATGAAGCTTTTCATTTGTCACCATTGTTGAGATTCATACGCTGATTCTTGAAGTCTGTTTGATACCTTATACTGTAAGACTCTGTACCAACTATGTTTTTTAAAAGTAAGTTATTTGCAATAAGCTCACCTTTGTTAAAAATCATCTTTTATATAGTACACTTATTTTTCAAATAATAAACTCTTGCTGAGGTCAGCAATCTTACATGTCCATGATGATAACATTATCATCTGAGCATATTTTGCCCATGATTTTCTCTGCTGTTTCGAATGTGCGAAATAAAAACACATTTACAGCAATCAGAGAAAACTAATATTAAAGAGTCAAGGGTCAAGAGCCCAGATAAAGCTGCCACTAATGACGATTCTGGTGACTTTAAATGAAACATTCAATGAATCGTCAACACAAAACCTGTTAATTCTCAATAAGAGCTTCTGTAGAGTCTGACAGAAATAAAGTTAATCTGGTTATTAATAACAAGTGAAAGCAGCATTTGAAAAAGACATTGAAAAGAGGCATTATGTGATTGGCTGCCAAAAAACACCCATTAATCTGTAAGTTTTCATGAATTAAGATTACATTTATTTATTTGAATGTATTGCTTTATTTATTTTAGAGCATTTTATGGGATACCATATAAAATATACCTATAATTTTTCATAAACACAAACTCTCCTCCACTCAGTGCTATCCAGAGTTACATTTTAACACACATTGGGTCTCATTCATGAAACACGAGCAGAACGAATTTTTGTGTAAATCGTGTGTAAAGTGGTTCTGACGTATATTTTCGGATTCATTAAAATGTTCGTATTTTCCAAATGTTAGTTGGTACACAAGAAATCTACACCTGCTCCCAGCCACTCGTAAATAGTGCGCTTAACACCCGAACGTTTTGCTCATTAATAAGGCTGCATTTTAATTCACCTTAATCGGGTACATATTTGCACAGCATTTTGAAAAAAATATTATATATAGTAATTACATACGTTTTTTCTTATTATGAGAGCCAGTAATAGCATCTGCGATGGTGGTCCTTCTCCAATTTGAATACTATTTTTCCGAAGTGAACTAATTCGTTTTTTTGCTCTCAAGCTTAATGTCGAACCATTTTCTTCTCACTTCTGAGAATGTTCGATTAACAGATGAAACTCCATTAACTGCATCTGTAATATGGTGCCAAGCTTCCTTTTTTTTTAGGACCCAATACGCCACTATGTACGCTTGAAAATAAAATGTGGCGTTTTGAATGAACTTCTGATAATAAAACTTCAATTTCTGCATCTGAGATTTTTTTTTTTTCATTCGCATTCATGTCATAATATGATGCCCATATATAGTTGTCAGTCGGATTTAATGGGCGGGATTTATGGTAATTGAGAATGAACGTGCACGCGCATCCCATTTACGACTGATTGGAAATCATTAACACACACACACATTTCACTATCACATCTGACGTTTACGAAGTATTTGTGAATCAGGAGAAGAGTTTTTGGGAAGGTCTCTTTACGCGCAAATCACTCGCATATTTACTCGTATATTTACGAGTGTTTCATGAATGAGACCCATTGTGTGCTATAATCTACACAACATGTGTCAAAATGCTATCTACACATCACATGTGTTGTTTTTTGACATCTCTTTTTAGAGTGTAGTTCATATTTATGTACTGAGCAACAAAGTAGTTTCCTTACAGCCACGGTGAGCGTCAGGACATTTTGTTGTTGTGCTTGGTATCTGTTTGGATCTCATTATGAGGTGCAAACAGGGCCTAAAACTAACTTTGTCACACCTGCCAATCGCTGATTTTTTTTTTTTACTTTTGTACCAAATTAACCAAATTTTTTTTTTAAATAGGCAGTAATGACACCATTTTTTTTTTATTCATAATCCTCTATTACAATGTGATACCTCAGCTAAAACTACTAGCTTAACTTATATTCATTTAATAGCCTACATTTTAAAAGACAAGTAAACAGTCAGTATTAAAATAAGAATCAAAATCAAATTACAAGCAAAAGGACAAATAAATCCAATACAACAAAGATACAAATTAAATAAAGGGTACAATGCCCTTTTCTCAAGATGTAAAATAATGTGAAGTTTTAGCTCAAAATACCCCACAGATAGTTTTATATAGCATGTTAAAATGTTAATGTTATATAGCATGTTAAAAAGCTGTGTGGTGCCCAAACAGGAGATAATCTACCTGGGTCTCAGACTGTCCTGTATCAAGCGTTTCTGGCAGAGTAGCGCATCGGGTCCATTCACGGGTGTCTGTCCCTTTTTCAGAAAGGGAACAGAGTCCCATTCAGTCTTGTTTATGTATTCTGGAGCTGATGGCCTGCACAGTTTCTGTCATCCCACTGGCATTATTGCGAGCGAGAGAGTTTCAGCACTGGGTAGCGGCAAAGCGCTGGTGCCATCAACTCTCTGTCACTGGAGAGATTGTTATTTTTTCGAGTCAGAAACTCTGCGGAGGGCAGTTTATTTAAGAAATGTGTTGATGACTGATGCGTCTCTCTGGTGAGAGAAGGTGTGCCTTTGCTCTGGAACTGCCTACTCTAAGAAAGTTAAGAGAGTACGGACACACTCAGTAATACTGATCGCTGGCTGATGGAGATAATACAACTCCTGTGCAACCAGCCTTGGCCTCTACTGTTGTGCTGCGATGACCTCTCACAAGTGCACAGGGATGTTTATCATCCAGCTCTGGACAAAGTGGCTCTCTGGGGACGGCCCATGAAAGGTTAAACTTAAGAGTTACAGGTTTACGCATTGAAGCTGCTCTAGCGTTCTGAATTTTTTCAAACACCCTCAGAGCTTATGATCAGAAATGAATGTGCACAGACGCATTGTTCCTTTTTCTCTTTTCCTTTGTGGATGTGTCATGCTTCCTGCAGGAGCTTTTGGACAAGGGTAGATCCTTTTCTTTTCTATAGGCATATTTTGCTGCGATTTCTGCCTGCTATGTGGGGACAGAGACACTATCGTTCAACGCCCACTCATCTGCAGGTTTATGAGATGTGCGCGGCATCTGAGCAAGGGTTTTAAACCACTGACTCGATTGTGGGATTTGTCTGTGGTCCTCAGCCCCTTTTGAGCCTATAGGTAGTATTGATTTAAAGCTCCTTTGGCTAAAGGCTGCTTTATTATTGGCTCTATTATTATTGGCTCTATTATTGTGAACCTGGGTAAGTGAACTTCATGCTTCGTTGGTGTAACTCCTGTATTCAGTTCTCAAAACCAATCAAGTGTTTATGCCTAAAGTACCGTAAAACTTCAAATAATAGCCGAGTACCAAATAGACGCTTGCCTCTTTTACACGCCTGGTGTGGCTGCAGGTTTGGGTAAATAAAGGCCGGTCTCAAATAGAGGCCGGGTCTGTTTTTTAGTTTCGGGTTGTATTTAATGCTCTAAAACCGTCAGGTCGTCCGCTTTTTCGCCGCCGTCAAAGCAAATTTTTGTCCCTCCAAACGCCTTTTTTGATCGATGAGTGATGTAGAATAGAATGACTGCTGCGCTTGACAGGGCGCGTTACGAGCAGAGAGAGAGAGAGAGAGAGAGAGCGCGCGCATTCTCACGTCTTCAAACACCACGAGCGCTGTCTTGCTCTCTCCCTCGCGCATATTAATCAAAATCAATTGACGCGATAGTAAAAGGTCGGAAGACCGCAGTTTCACGTGGAGCATTTGGAGATTTTTAGAGATTAGAGACAGGCCTATACACTCAATGAACAACATCTCAATACTAAATTATAAAGGCCTGTCTCATATAGACGCCTGTCTCAAATACAAGCCGGTGCAGTTCGACGATTTGGGAAAATAAAAGCCCGGGCTACTATTTGAAGTTTTACGGTAAGCTAAATTAAATCAGCTCTCGCCTGTAAACAGGTGGATATACGGGCTTACCATCCGCCACCTTTTTCATCATCGAAGGATGAGCGGCTTCATTGTGTCACTATGCAAACAGAATGAAAATACTAAGGAAGAGAAATCAGTTAGTTGTTTCTCTGGCTGATTCTCATAAAGGTAAACCTATTTCACTGAGTAGTGGAAGCTATTATATTAGGTTATAATAGCATTGGACTCTTGCAGAGGGGCTAAGAGCTCATTCTGCCAGAGGGTGGTTTGTTAAAGGTCCCCTGACATGGGGTTATTTTATTATTTTATAATGTTTCCTGGGTTGCCCTTATAATGTTAGTATGTTTTTTAGATCAAAAATAGTAGGGATGCACCGATCCACATTTTTTCACTTCCGATCGTTATATCATTATTGTTGATTTTATATGATGCTGAAATAAACTCCTCTCAACAGGCAAGTATGATATGTACGTATGTATGCATGTATGTCCCAAAAGGCAACTTGAGGTAAGTATAATGTCAGAAAAACAGGAAATCCTGTTAACAGGAAAAATCCCATTCTGCAAATAAATATGCAACTGTAAGGGTTTCAAATTGATTGTCATGTCAATATTTATTATATAAGAAAAGTGCAAGTGTAAACATCTTACACATACTCTCAATAAAACAGTGTGCATCTGAACAGCACAAATCAAGTACACTGGCTCTTGTAGTTTTAAAAGTCAAGTCAAATCAAATCTCAAATCAAATATAAGAAAAGTGCAATAACTGTAAACATCTTACACACACACTCTCTATCCATAAAACAGTGTGCATCTGAACAGCACAAATCAAGTACACTGGCTCTTGTAGCATCAACACATCAAGGTTTAAAAATGTAAAATATTTGAAATATAAGAAAAGTGCAATAATAACTGTAAACATCTCTCTCTCACACACACACACACACACACTTTATCAATAAGCAGTGTGCATCTGAACCGCACAAATCAAGTACAGTAGGAGGTTTGGCACTGAAGATGACCTGGATTAAGCTTAACGCCAGAGTCTTACTATTCTTCAAAAGAAAACAATAAAAAGTAAATGACTCCTCAAAAAGTTAACACTGAGGAAGTGATGTAGTGTTCAACAAATCTCACTTAAACATTGGCAGGTTCTTTTTGAGGAATATGAGCATTTCTGCTCTCTCTGCTGTCAGATGATTCCTCTTTTCATCCACGATGCCATGCTAAACAGTCTTTCGCTTTCCACTGGTTGAAGGGGCACTCAGGAACTTTACAGCAACAGCAGCAAGGAGAGGAAAGCGAGCATGGTTGTTTGCCCAGTACTGGAAAGGGCTGTCTTTCTCGCCCATCGTTGGTTCTTTCAAATACATTTGCATTTGGATAACCGCTGCCTGGGTACCTCCTGCAGTTTCATCATGCTCCTCCAGAATTCTGTCGTACAGACTGCTGAACCTGCTCTTACTTGTGCTTGGAGAAGAACCAGTACTTGGACCAGCTTCCATGCGAGCAACCTTTTCTGCTGGCTCTGCCTCTGTTGCCCCTGCTTCATCAGCTGATGCCCTGAGCAGTGCTTGCTCCATCTTCTCAAGCACTTGTGTCAGGAGAGCCTTCACACTCCTGGCAGTTTCTTCACCCATAAAGAATCTGACACAAAAATTAAATGGGTTGAGTACAACTTATTTGTTGCTGCTGCAAGAACCCAGCCTGCATGCATGTACACAGCCACCTCCCCCCTTATCCAATTAATTGTAGGCCACATTAACAATCAATCAACAAGGTTTTGTAGTCAGTTTTAACTTTTTCAGTTTTAAAACTTAGCCAACATTAATAAATAGGGCATTAATAAAAAGATGACTGGCTCACCTATCTTTGTATCGAGCGTCCACTAAAGTGGCAACTGCAACTTCCGATGCTCAACATGACATCATGACTTTGCGTAAACATACACGCCACTTTCAAGTCAAGTGGCGTGTTATCTATACGCATTTTGAGCTATCCGCGTGTATGTCCACACCGAAACGAACCGTCATCTTTTGCATGTATGTCTACGCCGTTAAATGTCCGAGCGAAACGAAGCAAAATGTAGATCTACATCTGGGGAGCGATATTTTTTTTCCTAGGATGGTAGGGGAGGACTCATAAATGGTATTAACCCCAGTGACGGGTAGGTTTAGGGACGGGGTTCGGGTAGGTCATATATTTATATATACTGTAATGTAACGTTAAGTCAACGGCGTTGATAAACACGCTGAAAAGCGATTATGCGTGTTGATAGCACGCCAAAAATGGAAATACGAATTGGCGTGTGATACATTCGCCATTTCATGAGATCAGTCTGCGATGCTGCTGAATCGCCTGCTGACAGCTTGGATGAGCGTGCTTTTCATTGTTTTGATGCCGCTGTCAGTACTGTTCTCCTCGGCGAGCAGGCGTGTAAAAACGGTGACGGCTGGGATTACGTCGGCTGCAGTGGAGGTCGCTGAGCTGATTTTCCTGGTTAACTCCTCGAAGGGCTCCAGCACCGTTACTATTTTTTCAAGCAAACCCCACTCGTTGGCTGACAGTGTTGCTGGCAAGTTGTGATCGGCAGCATATGCACAGAGAGGTCGCTTCTCTTTCAGAAGGCTCTTGATCATAAAGAAGGAGCTGTTCCATCTTGTTTGAACATCTTGAACAAGACGAGTTGGGGTGGTCGTGGTTCCCGCACCTTGCATTTCATGCTGCTGGTCTTCCAAGCGAGACTGTGCGAGTTGTGAATGCTTGAAGTGTCCTACGATCTTCCTGCTGTTTGCTAATGCATCACTAACGCTGCGTTGTGACATTAGTCCCTCGTGCACAACGAGCTGCAGCGAGTGAGCAAAACAGCCCAAATTAGGAACTCCCAAGTCTTCCATCGCTGCCTTCATATTACGTGCATTGTCCCGTTGAAGGGCATGCACTTTTTCCAGAGGGATCTCCCAGTGATTTAACATCTCTTAAATGGAGGCTGCGATTGTAGCTCGGTTGTGTGAACCGCTGCACTTTTTTACCTGAAGCACCGCACTGCAGTGGCTATGTAAGTCTGAGTCAACCCAGTGCACTGTGAGGCTTATCAGCGACATTGGGCAGACATCTGAAGTCCAAATATCTGTAGTAAAGCTCAGGGCTGGAACTCCTTTTAACTTCTCAGCTAACTTGTTTGACACTCGGCTGTATAGTTCAAGTAGTGCAGTCTCTGATAAATATCTCCTGAATGGTAAACTATACCGTGGCTGCAAGTGTTCAATCAGGCTGCGAAATCCAGGGTTTTCCACCACTGATAACGGTTGGTCATCGAGTACGATGAAGTTGAGCAACTTCTCGGAAATCCCTTAAGCCTTTACGTTGTCTGCCTGGAGTTTACCTTGCTTGTGGAATGACTCCAAAAGTGATTCCTGACGGCTCCCGTTGTCTTTCTGCCCCCTGGCTAAAAAATCCTCGTGCTCTTTTACATGGTGCTTTTTTTAAATGTTTGACAGCGTTCGTTGTGTTGTACAAAGCGAGGGAGCTTCCGCCTCTCTGAATAACGGCTTTGAAAACATTGCATTTCGCGGTCTTGCTCTGCGGTGTTTCCAATGTAAAATATTTCCACACAGCGGACATGTTTAGCTAGCCAAAATGCTGCTCAATACTATCCTGCTAGCTGGCTGCAAACTGCGGAAAGGATTTCCTGAGCGGTCTCATAACTCTGTGTCTCATTGAGCCGCGCCTCCGTTCAGGAAATCCATTCCACAGTTTGCAGCCAGCTAGCAGACTGGTCGGCGGGAATCACTTGTGGAGTCATTTCAGCAGACAGCGTTAAAGTACAGACATGGGTCATGGATATCGGAATACAACGCAGGTTGGATCGGGAAAATCCGATACCTGAATTATGCTGGTATCGGTCCCGATACCGATACTGGATCGGATCGGCCCCATCCCTAAAAAAATAGTCATAATTTAGAAATAAAAGGGATTTTTTCTAGCCTGATTTTAGTCTCTGATTTGAACGCTCTGTTTGAAGGGGCGTGTCTCTGTGGGATTCAGTGTAACCGCCCACTGCTGTGATTGGCTGTGGGATTCAGTGTAACCGCCCACTGCTGTGATTGGCTGACATGCTTGCATATGAAATAGCTACATATTACATGTGAAACTCTCTCGAATACTTTTACTACTGCTATTATACATTTTTACTATTACAGCTATCGAGATTAATGAATCGTGAGAAGTTTTTCGAGATTAATGAATCGTGAGAAGTTTTTAAAGTATTTAGATCTAATCCCATCACATAAAATGTTGCCGTGATGAGCATTGAGCAAGCAGATGACAGTCTGTTGATCGCGAGAATGAAGTTTCTGCACTCTCTCTAATGCTTTCACCAATGCAAACAGGATGATGTACATACAGTAAGAGCTTCGTTGTGCAGTGTAACGTGCGTCATTGATTTCATAACGAGTTGTCCAGATAAACTGTGTGGAAAGATTTTCCTTTGATCGCTTTCTGTATAATTTGTTCACAATTTAAATAAGATTATTTTCATCCTACTAAAATAAACGATGTGAAGTTGATATTTTAGTCACTGGCTTGACTTACAGATGCATAAACAGTATTGAACGATTTTGAGAGAAAGATTAACTTACCTGTCTGAACTTGAACAATTAGCTACACATCAGAAATTGTTGCTTGGTAGCTCGATCGATTTATTTCCAGACGTTCATCGAGGCCAGCTCTGTATTGGCACAAGTTGAGGAAACGTTTGGACCATACAAAACTTTGGGAAGTTGTGTCGGCGCATTTCCTGAGAAAATAAAATTAACCCATTGTTTCTTCAGAGGCTCGGATAAAGGAACTAAAAAATACTTTTGTGTTCATTTGTACATCCGAACACTGATCAACTGCCATGCTTCGCTCGTTTGCAAGCCATGATATCTCTCAAGGAAAAACTCAAATCGCGCTCGCGCGTTCGTACTTGCTCATTTTCTCATGGGTGAGCCAAATTCTCTGGGCGGGCAAAGCAGAGAAAGGGGAGGTTACCTTTCCTCTGTATGACGTCAGACGGAGGAGATTCAAGATCAGCGCGTCTGAGCTTTCATTTTCTCAAAGGCAGAGAAAGATAGCCAAAGCTCGGTTTACACTGATTGAAATTTCTAGACACGAGGGGACCAAATACAGGCTAGGGGAACTAATATTAATGTTAAAACACCTCAGAAAGTGAAAATTTCATGTCAGGGGTCCATAGATTTTTTTTTTTTTTAAATCACATAATCTTCTTTTCTATTGAGGGAATAGTTGTGATTACTGTTTGTATTACCATAGTTTTCCGACATATGATTAAATAGTTTATAATCTAATATATGTATAATCATTGTATATAAAATGTATAAGAACATTAAGTCTGAATCAGGCTGGAATTGGTTTGAAATTGAGGCCGTCCATAATATGTAGATCTAAGTACTGGAGCTCGCGGTTATGGTTAGGGGTGGGACATTTCCTGAACATGAGCTAAGCGCTGCCAATCATAACACTGGGCCATCAAACCAATCACAGCACATTTCATATTTTGGAACGAAATACTGGTTGAAGCATTCAACCAGACTCGGGACAGAGGAGCTGTAATAATGTAAAATATGTGAAAAATAATTGGTCTTTAAAGAGATGTGCTGACCCATAAGATATAACTTTGAGCTGCTGCAAATACACATTTAAGAGCATGTGGTGGCACCAGCATTAAAGATTAAAATTACTTTAATTTAAACATTTAGCATTTCATGAACACTTTGAACTACACGAGTAATCCATTAGTCAACTGTGTAAAATAGTCCGATGTCATACATCTTAATGGATACCGGGCCAGAAAAGAAAATTAGATGAACTTGGCTGAAAACAAACATGACTTTAATAATAATTGTATTAATATAACACTATCATTGTGTTGAGCTAATAGGCTGATAATTTTTAATATTTAATAATCAGGACTCAAATAAACTGGTGTACAAGCAATGAATTTCACATAAAGCAGTTTTTATATCAAATAATTATAGCCTATTAACTTCCGAATAACATGCCTAAAATATATTTACATATTTAAAAATGTCTGTTTCTAAAGGCTTCTGAATATTAACATGGCTTACTGACAGATTTATTCAAATATAGCCTTAATTAAATAGTTAAGACCCCACTAACAAGTTAAACAATATAATAAATACAGTGCATATGTTTAGTAAAATGCTCTATTTCACAGTCTAGCCAACCCCGTGCCGGCTACGACTGGATTTATTTTTTTCTTCAAAGAAAATGCAGGGTGATAGTTCTTCTTTGGCTGCAGGAAAATACACATATACTTCAAAGACTCAAATAGCTAGCAAAACAAGTGTTAAAAATGTGAATTACCACTGCGTGGCTTCATTTGTTAGGTGGTCTGGGCTAAACTTGTTCCCCGGGAACATCTGTGGTGCCTCTGGATTTTGTTGAAATTGATTGTATTTGCCTGGTAACAGCCCTATAGTAGTGCCTTATTAACTAAATTGACCAGTTAAACTTAAGAATTTATAGGCTACATTATGACACATAGGCCTATAGCCTATACTATTTAATACGGTTTTTAAAAATGCAACATGAAATCAAGTTATAGAAATGTCACCTCTTTATGGAAAAGTTTGTTGCTGTCAACATTGTTTTTGGAAGATACATTAAAAATGCAGTTAGTAAACGGGTCTACAATGCATGGCATAATATGTGGTTATTAGTGGATAATTTGACGCGCTTCCGTGTAAAAGTGTCTGTTATCAGCGGACTGTTCATGTGTGCACGGCTGCGTGCCACAGAAGTAAATAATTAGACACGAAATATTGATCTGAGCTGAAATATTTTATTCGGTCTTTAAACGCAAAGCTTCCGTGGAGAGAGCAGTTTCAGCGGCGAGATCAAATAGGGAATGCGGAGGTACGTCACGCCGTGTTGCATTATGGGACGTGGGCGCCATCTTTACAGGCACGATCTCTGTTTACCTTCGGTATAATAGTGGGTGTTTGGCTAAAACGAGGTAAAATTGAAGAAGAACGGAAGAAATGGAGATGTTTAAAGAAAAAGACAAGGGACCCTACCGGGATAAACTAAATGCCACTGCCAAAAAACGTTATTTGGACAAACTATCCGCGATAAACAACGTTGATACATCTGATTTAGTTTTGGTGTTCAAAGCCTATGCTAAGTTGATTACTATTGTACATAAAGTTCAAGCTATTTTACCTGAAAAGCAGCTCTCATAGTTTGTTAGCTTGCTATTTTCAGCATATGTTAAGTTTTCATAGGTTGTGCAAGAAATTTACATTACTTTATAATGCCACAAGATGTGGTAACTTGTTAAATACAACTGTGCCTTATTGTCATCATTCAATGTTGACACGTGTAAAAATGAGGGTATTTGGTCATTTATTTTAAAATAGTTTGATGTATCTTTGCTCATTTATGTGTACTTAAAGGGTCTTTGTTGGATGCAATCAGTACAGAAACAGAGATGTCACTTAATGTATTTATTAAGCAGTTACATAAAAACATGATTCACAAACATTTTAAAAAAGCCATGTAAAAAGATCTACAGAATATCAAAGCAAATTGTTAATTGAAAACAAAATAAATATAATTTGATTCATGCAATGTGTCCTGGCTTTATCATCTGCTAACATGAACCACAAATTCAACATCATTCATCAACTATCCTCCTAACTGTTAGTCATCGAGGAATATACAATACACAACCTCTTGCTTTGTACAACTTTTAACAAACGTAGTATGCAGCGGAGGACAGTAAGTCAAGTTTTTCCTCATGATTGCGGCACCCCACGCGATCCGGCGTCTTCTCGTCAGCTCCTCGACCTGCTTCCCTTGTTGTTTTTTCCAAGAAAGAAAGGTGAAAAAACGTATTCCGTTGTTCAGTTTCCTCCCTGAACGATCGTGTGACCTGCTATGGCAGTTGAACTGAACAACCATATCGACGTTTATTAAAATCTCGACAGAAAATCCAAACACAGCCTCCAACACATGCATTTAAATACAGCGGTATTGGGCGCAATCCTGTAAATATGGCGGCGGACCCATAATGCAACACGGCGTGACGTCATCTCCACATTCCCTATTAGAAGGACACGTTAAACATACCTTTTATTACACAGCATTTCGTTACATACATAATTATGGAGATAAGATTGATTTCAGATTAAAAACAGTTTTAAAATCGTAAAATCCACAAAATGGCAGAAGCTGCGTTTGTATTCGAGTGAGTGCACGATACTGGATGGCATAATTACATACCTGTACCCAAAATATTGATTTGACTGAGTTTTAATACTTTATTAGCTCACCAAACGCAAAACTTCCACAAAGAAAAAACATTCCTAGCGCTGCTAACATCAGTTACCCGGATGAGTCAAGTCAAGTCACCTTTATTTATATAGCGCTTTTTACAATACAGATTGTATCAAAGCGCTTCACAGTGATAACATGAAAACAATATAACAAAGTTTGTTTCTAAAAGAAAATTGCGTCAACGTCCACCTTAAGTAAGGCAGATCAATAATATTATTGAATATTAAATGTCCCCAACTAAGCAAGCCAAAAGCCAAGGCAACAGTGGCAAGGAACCAAAACTCCATCAGGTCACAGAATGGAGAAAAAAACCTTGGGAGAAACCGGACTCAGTCGGGGGGCCAGTTCTCCTCTGGCCAACGAAGGAACAGTGCATGATTCGGGCAGCATTACAAGTCAGATTGGATAGGAACATTTAGAGTATTTGTCCATTTCCATCTTTTGGAAGTCCAAGTAATCACGCCGGTATTAAGACGAGTTGTTGAGGATCAGTGCCGTCCACCATAGAGAGTCCATATCGCCCGTGTTGAGTCGTCACTTCACAGGCTTTGTGATTGGAGCATCTGAAGTCTCCGTGAGAGGCTGGATACAAACTGGAGCTGAAGAACACCATTTCAGATAACAGCAGAAAAGCAAAAAGAGAAAATAAAAGCAAAAAGGGAAAATGAGTCTCCGTTATCGGTTTTGTTCATCATAAAATGTGTGGGTTTATGTGTTAATATTAGCACATTTCGCGGATGGAAACTAGTCTATTTGATTTGAGATTAGCATACAGAAAACACTTTTTAAGATGTTTATGACTTATTACAATGTATACTTCCAGAGAAGAAGAAGAAGAGCAACGGACACAAAAACATAACCCTAACCTAATTATAATAGCGATGCTAATAAATGTAAAATGCTCAGCAGACAGTTGATATGCAGTTTATTATTGATATTATTTATTGACAGGTTTACACACTTTACCACATAAATAACAGGCTTCATATTTGATACAGATTAAGTTTTAGAAAAGTTACTTACAGCACATAAAATAAAAGCAAAGATATATTTTTTTTTCCGGCACGTTTTGTAGCCTATTATCACGATTACTCTCCCACGATGAGTTTGGGTTTCATCTCTACGTTCTTCTCTTTTCTTCAGGGAAACCATCAGATGCTGTTTATGAGACATTTCTGCTGCTCTAAAACATATAGATATGCTCCATTTCTGTGTTGTGTTTGTTTCTGCGGGATGGTTATGATATTCCAGCTGGATTGTGCTTTTTGATTCGCCGTCGACCAAAAGTAACGGGTAAGAGAGTGAAGTTGTTTTATTACACATATACATACACATCAAAATTACACATAACAGCCGTCAACGTTAGTTTTAGTGACATTTCTCTTTTGCAGAGCAAAAAACAAAATGTTTATTTTACAAAATGTAAAACATTATTTACATGTATGCATTTACAACATATGAAATAAAGCACAATGTTACAAAACAACAGTCCACAATAGGCAGACATTTAGATAAATCTCTCATTTTGTCTTCCACATAAAGTCTCCAACATGTTTTGATCACCATTAGAAGTGATAGCAGAATTTAGAGTCATAAATATTAATTTATTGATCTCCTTTCCAGGCTCACTATTATCAGGGCCGGATTTACCACATATTTCATTTTCATCTTTATTCACCCTTGAATCGTGAATAAGCAGAGACTCTCCGACTGTTCGTGGCACTTCTGGAAATGGAGATTTGTCCACAAGATCTTTCTAATACTTCTCTTTAGTTTAATATCTGACAAACACACAGACCATAATAATGATTTATGTTAAAAATTACGATATCTTATATTTTATTCATTTAAAAAAGTAATTGTCTAACATAATTTTAGCATTAGAGTGAAATAATAATAATACAAAAATTATTTCTCCTCATTGTAATAACTAATGCATAAATCCGGCCGAGACTATAATAGAGGAGAACGGCTGATCAGGAGCTCTTCTGTGTTTGGACACATTCTGGCCTGGAAACTTCATAAGGAATGAATTACAGATGTTTTCTAGCAAGAGGAAGGAAGATAACAACAACTCAGAGGAGTTTTGATATTACATGAAGGATCCGATCTGCCGTCTGAAGGATTGAACATTCAGTCTCAGTGTTTCTGATGGAGGAAGAGACACACAACTGAACATTTACTGACTTCATGATCCTGAGACTCAAACCTCAATCCACCAGGACAAAGTTAAAGTTATAACACTGATTTCTCTCTTAGTTGATGATCTTAATGCAGTTTCAGATCAACTTTCATCTGTATTGTTGAAGTTTACACCTAGAATTAGTTATAAAAGCAAATCACTATTACATGAATACAAAGAACAAGCGCAATACAGTTAAACATCCTGCATATATATACAGCTATTCACAAAACCAAAGAAACGTAGATTAGAAAAAACGGTGTCAATAACGAATGCAGAATGAGATTGAGCTCTTAAATCAGTCAGAAGTTTCTCAGGAGTGTTTTTCTCTGACTGGTGATTATGTTTTTGACACCACTGAATCCGGCTGAGATTCACTCCTACCAGTGTCCGGATCTGTATTCAGAGGCTTCAGCTCATGGGATTCTGCTGGATTCTGTGTTCAGAATAAGAGAGAATGTTTTAACATGTATTTTCAACAGTATGACAGCAGTGTTTCTCAGTCCTCATAGAAAACACTTCACAGTCTTACCACAAAGCATTCAGAGGATCAGGATAATTACGGGTATTACTGATATTACAGGCTTTACACACTCAATTATCTGAAGTGTTTTGTGTGAAATAAAAGGAAAGCGCTGATGTTCTCCAGGAGGATTGAGAAACACTGATGATCTACACAACATCTCTGGAGAAAAGTGTTCAAATCCACAATGATTCTTCTGACGCTAACCTGAGATTCCTGATTCTGAGATCCAGCGGCTCGAGCTCGACGAGACTTTAATTTCTTCTGTGTTCAAGACAAGACAGTTCATTAACACACAGATCTACACTAATGCATTAATACACACACAGATCTTCACTAATGCATTAATACACACAGATCTACACTAATGCATTAATACACACAGATCTACACTAATGCATTAATACACACACAGATCTTCAATAATGTTTTTCTGTTTTTTTTTACACAGTTATTTAAAGGTGCAGTCAGTCATTCTGTCCACATTTAAAGGAAGAATTTCACAGATCTGACATAAATGATGTAGAGTCGGGAAGAGTCAGTTTTATTTCTCTCTTGGCTCGTGTGTGTCTGTATAAAGACTTCAGTCTCAAACACACCAGAGAAACATGAACATAAAATCACTGACTGCACCTTTAACATGAAGTCAAAACGCTGGTGAATTAATAAAATCTAATTCACATTAAATATGAAATACTAACCTGACATGACTGTAGACACGGTTTGATCCCTGTGAGTTCAGAGACGGAGGAGAAAAAGAGATTTACAGGATTATTCAGATTCATAACACTTCAGACTGTATAATAGATGAGTCCTGATTTAACAAAGAAAAATAAAATTAACCAGTTCAATCAAACAGTCAATAAACACACGTGTGAGATTCATCAATCATCACAACACAAAACTCAGCATTTATTACTATTGGTCACATGTTTTTATATGAAAATCCCTTAAAGAAATACGAGAGGCACCAAAACACCTGAAGTGAATGTATTAATGTAATTGTCTTTAAGTTGAGGATATACTCACAGGGTTCAAATATCAGTAAAATCATGAGAACTAAAGTGAAGATGAATTCAGAGGAAAAGACGATGATCCTCATATCTCCAACGGCTCCTTCACCATTAACTGAGGATGAGAATAACAATATAATGTGTGTGTTTTTACCAGAAAGCTCAGATATAAACCAAGTGATGTTGAAGTGTTGACTCGCCTGTTTTCAGTATCAGTTCAGTCATCAGAGCAACAGCGTTCAGTAAAACTACACCGACTGATCCAAACACATACACAGGAACAACACGGAGAAGATCTGGAACATACAATAATACAGTTTCATATCATCAGTTTCATATCATTAGACAATACAGTTTCATATCATCAGACAATAATACAGTTTCATATCATCAGACAATAATACAGTTTCATATCATCAGACAATAATACAGTTTCATATCATCAGACAATAATACAGTTTCATATCTTCAGACAATAATACAGTTTCATATCATCAGACAATAATACAGTTTCATATCATCAGACAATAATACAGTTTCATATCTTCACCATTAGAGACAATAATACAGTTTCATATCATCAGACAATACAGTTTCATATCTTCACCATTAGAGACAATAATACAGTTTCATATCTTCACCATTAGAGATAATAATACAGTTTCATATCTTCACCATTAGAGATAATAATACAGTTTCATATCTTCACCATTAGAGATAATAATACAGTTTCATGAATAAAACATGACAGTAATATACAATATTCATACACAAACACACCCTCATTTTCCACACACACACATTTGTTCTTGATTGAGGAAACATTAAAGTGAACTAGATGAGTAAAGTTCGTAAAAAAAAAAAAAACCTTTAAAGTTGGCTTGAAAAAAAGCATTGTCTGAAAGTTGGACATATCTTTGACAAGCTTAAAGTTTATATTTAATTGTTGAAATTAGGTCTGCAGCTGTCGATTCTTTTTGTAATCGATTAATCTAGCACTCAATCGATCGATTAATCGGATACATTTTTTGTGTGTTTTTAAACAACCTCAGGTGGGTAAGCAAATTACCCACCTGAGAACAAAAATAAATTAATATAAAATATCAAGCCAAACTAGTACACAATGTATACAATTTATAAAAAAAAAAGTTAATAAAACAATTATAAATAAGAATCAGACATTTTCAGCTGTAATCTCAAAACAAACATCAAAATGTACCTAGATGAGGTAGAGAGTGAGTGAGAGAGTGTGTGCGTGAGTGTGTGTGTGTGTGTATGTGAGAGAGAGAGATATTTCAGATTCTACAACAGCTTATAGTTGCAATGGAGAAACGTCAACATATCCACAAGCTCAGCACTTAGGCTTGCCCTACGTTTTGAGGCAATGTTCCCGGCAGCAGAGAACAGGCGCTCTGAGGGTGTTGATGTTGCTGGGATCCCCAAGAAAGACTTTGCCAGCTGTGCTAAGGTTGGATATCTAGCTTGATTTATTCTCCACCATAGCAGTGGATTCTCCTTCTTGGAAATAGGCTGTTCACCAAAATACTCCAAGACCTCTGCTCATCATCATCCTCTCCTTCATCCTCATCCTCTGATGATGATCCCAGAATACTTGTCTGATGTGATCTACCTGTAGTGTGTGTAGCTGATGTGGTGGCAGTGGCTTCCTCTACCCTTACATGTGTCTGTTTTTTTGTTTTCCCTTCTGGCAGATAGTGCCATTGATTGAATACTAGTTTGGACATTCAACACCAAGAACTTTAGTTTTCTAAACCTGGGGTCCAAAGCAGCAGCCAGAAGGACAGGGTTGGGAGCATCAGGTAGAAATTCATCCAGCCCTTGCCACCTCTCTGTGATCTGCTCTGCAGAAGAAGCCTGAAATGCCTTCACTGGTGCAGTTTCAGGTTCTGCTGTCAGTGTGGACTTTTTAAGGTTTTGGACCAGCTGTGGAAGGGCAGAGAGGGTGACATATCGTTCTCCACTAAGAAACTCTGTAGCTCCTTCAAATGGCCCAAGGACCTGTGTCAACTCCTCACTGATGTGCCACTGCTCTGGCTTTAGATAGTGGTGTTTACCTCTCGGATTGACTTCTGGATCGGAGAGAGCTGCAGTCACAGGCCATCGCTGTTCCAGGACTCTTGATAACATGTGATACGTACTGTGTATCAATATGAGTGGTGGCTTTCCCATCTGCTGTTGTTTTTCTTTGAGCTTAGTGCAGGCCAGTTCACTCTTTTTGAAGTGTTCCACTAGGCACCTGGCAGAACCCACACAACTAGCAATTGTTTTATTGTTTTTGAGTGTGCTCTGCACAACTAAATTTAAAGTATGCCCTGCACATCTCACAGAAGCCCACCCATGCCTCTCTCTAAGAATTATTGCTGCTGCCACCACATTGCCCCCATTGTCATGGACAACTGCCTTGACCTTTTCAAGTGGAATCTCAAATTTGGCAGTTGTCTCCTCGAGCCAGTCTGCAATGTTGGCTGCAGTGTGTCTCTCTTCTAGGGGTCTTGTGGTTAGGGAGAGGGACTTCATCTCCCAATCTTCCCCCAAGAAGTGGCATGTCACCCAGGTAGGCCTCTGTTGCCACACTGGTCCAAATGTCTGTTGTCAGGGCAACACACTCTGTTTGCTTCAGGACAGCTTTCAATTTCTCTGTGATGTCTCTGTGTTTCTTCTCCATCAGTTGTGTGAAATATATTCTTGATGGCAGGTTGTGTTGAGGATTGAATGTTGAGATCATGTCTCTAAATCCCTTGTCCTCCACCATGGACAGTGGCCTCATATCGGTCACGAGCGTGTTCAAAATGCTCTCTGTAAAGATTGCAGCCTCTTGAACAGTGCATGACTGAGCTGGGCGAACAAAGCTGTCCATACTCCGTTGTGAAGTGCAGAGAGGGAGAAGAAGAGGAACAGCAATTTAATTTATTAATATGCACAACAGGTTTCATGCTGTAATCTAGCCCTGACAAAGTAAATATCTGTTTTATGTAGATTTCTACACCTGCAGCATTTACTACTAACAAATAATATATCATTTCTGGGGTGAGCCTATTTGCTATGCTAACCTAGCAACCTGTGTTTGTGTGTGTGTGTGTTTGTTTGTTTGTTTGTGTGTGCACACGTGCCGTGCGTGAGGAAGAGTGAAGGACCTTTCACACAGGACGGGGAATACGTTCAGCGTTGCTCTTCAGATACAAAGTGATTTGCGCTGCGCTATGCCAGAGCAAAGTATGCAGAGTTTTCAAAAACTTTAAGCGGGAGTTCTATACGTCAGTATAATAACGTTAGTCATTTTGATTGTTGTTCCTCCTTTTTACACTCATCCTCTAAATAAGTTGGGAAAATGTTTTCCGACACACAGTACTATCCACATGTTCATCCATTTTGATTTCCATGTTTGTTTGGATGTCCCGTTTCTATTGGCCGCGCTGGTAATCGTCACAGCGCAGCGGAAAAAGTTGAACTATTTTGAACTTTGACCTTGGCGTGCGCGCGAGCAAGTCAATGGTGCGCACTGCTGTGCTTGCGCTTTGGTCGACGCAGCAACAAAACGTTTTCGCGCGGCGCAAGCCTTTGAAATGAATGGGTTTCATAGCGCAGCGCGTTCCGGGTCCTGTGTGAAAGGCCCATGACGCCCCAGTCAGACCAGTTTCTTCATTGCAGTTTGGTACGGCACGGCAGAAATATACATTCATTTTCAATAGAACGCTGCATTTGGATTGCATCACTTGCAGTGCGGTGCATTTTAGGTGAAGCATCCGTTCGAAAAACATAAAGCTTTAAGCATATGTGGTGCATTGCCGCAATTGGTCTGACTGGCGCGTGAGAGAGACCAGCCCGTTCTCATCCTTTGGCGTCATACATGTGACGCTTTGTACATTTCGTTGAAATCTTACGCACATGGCATCCTTTAGGGTCAATATGAGATGCAGATCCCAAGGCGTCATAACCATAACCCTACCCCAGACCTAAACCTACCCATAACAGTGCGTGTTATATTGACGCTAAAGGATGCCATGTGCGTAAGATTTCCAAGAGGTCCTCCTGCAGCCTTTAGCACGATGACGTAGCTGGATGGTCCAATACATGGTGGATGGAGGTGTGTTTTGGTGACGTCATAGACGCATGCGCACTAGTCAAGTCAAGTCAACTTCATTTATAGCGCTTTTAACAATGTAGATTGTTTCAAAGCAGAGATAAACATATAATTTAAAGTAAATGAGATTGTTTTGGCTGTATAGCGGTTCTTAAATAATGTTTAAGAACCTGTGATAAACGCTGATGGCGTTCATATGCGCATTAAGAATTGATTCTATAGTTAAGAGTAGGTGTAGAGAGAGTAGAGTTGGTGAACGATCGCACGTGCGATCGTTCGTGCTTTAAGAATAAAGTTAAATATAAATGGTCACTTGAATATGGAAGCTCTTTTCCGCCACAGAATAAAACATTTAAAAATATATAATTGCGACTTTTTCCTCACAATTGCGAGTTTATTTAACGCAGTTCTGACTTTATATCTCACAATTCTGAGAAATAAAGTCAGTATGCAAGATGTAAAGTCTCAATTGCATGTTATAAAGTCAGAATTGCGTGAAATAAAGCCAGAATTGTGTGCTATAAAGTCAGAATTCTGAATTTATAATAGGCCTACATAATTGGGAGTTTACGTCTCCCAATTCTGACATTTTGTCTCATAATTGTGACATAAACTCGCAATTGCGAATTATAAAATCAAATTCTAAGGGAAAAAATGACTTATTTTTTTAACCTCAGAATAGTTTAATATCTCACAATTCTGACTTTAGGCTATAACACGCAATTGCGACTTATCATGCTATTCTGACTTTATATCTCCCAATTGGTATTATAAAGTCGAAATTCTGACTTTTTTCTCGCAATTCTGAATTTATAACACATAATTAAGATTTTATATCTCCCAATTCTGACATAGTTTCTTAGAATTGTGAGATATAAACTCGCAATTGCGAGTTATAAAGTCCAATTTTACCTCAGAATAGTTATCTCACAATTCTGACTTTATAACACACAATTGCGACTTTATATCATGCAATTCTGACTTTAGCCTATATCTCCAATTTGCATATTATAAAGCCAGAATTTCAAGTAGCCTCGCAATTGCGAGTTTATATCTCATAATTCTGACTTAATAACACGCAATTGCGACTTTATATCACGCAATTCTGACTTTATAACCTGCAATTGCGACTTCAATTCTGAGATAAAAAGTCAGAATAGTGAGATAAAAAGTTACCTTTTTTATTTCTCACTCTGTGGCGAAAACAAGCTTCCATAGCCTACCATATGTATTGCAGACACTGAACAGCAAATTAAGAGGAACCTTATGTAGGCTACAGATCACTGTGGAAAAATGAGTATAGCCATTAAAGAAGGAACTCTTACCAGGCAAAATATCAAGCATTTTTTTTCTTTTTTTTTTACATCTGACAAGATTTATTTTCTTGATGCTGTTATTATTTTTGCATTTTCCCTTGAATGTGTACTGGTATTTTAAAATGTTTACAGACTTTATTGTATTGTACCTTTAAAATTACAAAGACAATTAGGCTACTTGATTCATTTTTGCTTCCACTCAACAGCAAATGTGACCTGAATAAAATAAAATGGCTTAAAAAAAAAAAAAAAAACTTGCGGTGCTGCGGACATGCTATTAATCTATCAAATTTAGGTTTAAAATCATGTGATTTAAAATGTTGTAAAATTAACTATTTTGCATAGCCTATGTGTGAAACTCGGATAAGCATCCCATTTATGTAAATAATTACTTATTTATCAATAATTACTATTTAGCAGGACTATACTACACAGGTTAGAACATCATATCAGTACAATATTAAGCATACATGTCACTTAAAACCAGCGCATGCGAATTATAATCCAGAGATCGACACTGCGCATGCGTCTATGACGTCACCAAAACACACCTCCATCCAATACGTATTGGACCATCCAGCTACGTCATCGTGCTTCAGGCTGCAGCGAGGGGTGTCTCAAGATTTCGACGAAATGTCATATGGCGTCACCTATATGACGCCAAAGGATGAGAATGCGTTGGAGAGACCAGGGTGCATGTGTGTGTGTGTGTGTGTGAAGGGGTTCTTTTTTTAGGCTATACTCTCTTGCAATTGAACGTGAATACGTTTACTACTTAAAAACATCAAAGCTAAACATCATATCTAGTCAAACCGCATCACGACATCGCTACAAATACAGTATGGGATTAAAATCAGCAAACATCAATGTATCATAGGCTTAGGCTACGTTACCTTGTTTCAGCGACGCTTGGTGAGACAGCATGGAGTGGATGTTTTCGGTGCTGAATCATTGAAGTCGTACTGTTGTGGTATGCCAGGTCTACTTTGCAGTAGACACATTGCACTTTGTTCTCTTCCTTTTTAAGAATATAATGATCCCAAACTTTAGACATTCTCTGCCGTTTATTAGACATCTTTACTCACGCACGGTGTGCTTCGGTCCGTCTGAAACAATCAGATCCCTGCGCGTCATAGGAATTTAACGAGGCTTCGAGGCAGAGTTTTTGCCTCGAGGAATTTTTTTAATCGAGTAACTCGATGAATCGTTTCAGCCCTAGTTGAAATTGACGTTTGGGACAGCAGTAGAGATGCGCGGTTGGCGGTTACAGCCGCGGACTCCACGGATAAACCGCGGATCGGGTGGATGACGTGACGAAAAGTTTTTTTTTAATTAAATTAAGGCGGGTGGCAGGTGGTTGAACCAATCAAATGAAAAATATATGTTTACATTGTTAAATATTGATATCTGACTATACCTACAACAACAAAAACCCCAAAAACAATCGAGCACACTTTGAAATAGTCAAATTTTCATCAGGCAATATCGAGGCTCTATAGTTTATGATATGATTGTTAGGCCTGTTGATGGTATAAAATGAATTGCACTGTGCCTGAAAAAGACGCGCTCTCCGCTCTCTTCCCGTGCATTCAAAATTAGCGGGAGTCTTCAGAACAGGCTCGTCCTATCGTCGTCACCCTGACATGACAGTGCGTAGAGATAATTAGCCTAATTTAACTATTTAAAATATCTCTAAGTTGACAAATATTGTTGTAAATGTGCTAAAAAGTGACCGTCAAAAATTCATACCAGTTTTTCAAACATTGTTTGAAGCTAAATGTGACAATGTTGCTGTTATTTTCAGCGTGAGCTGCTTTACAAACGGTGCCCCATATAATAGCAGCATGTTGAAATGATGTGCCAAAATGCGTTTTCTATTAGGCTACAATGAAAATATTGTACAGTAGCCTATCAGATAAGGTCAGGTTTGCCGAAGTGCGTTTAATTTAGGCTATTTATTTATTTGTGTCCCTGCGCGCCGATCGGAGACGGAGTTCACTGCTGATATTCTGAGAGCTTTCTAGTCTCGCGGCTGTCATCAGCAGCGCCTTGTAACGCCCAATCAGTGGATGGCGGGCGGGTGTGGTTTTGAAAACTGGTCAAAAACGTTGGTGTGGATGGATGGCGGACGGATGATGAGTTTTGTGATGCGGTTGCGGATGAAATAATAGCCCATCCGCGCATCTCTAGACAACAGGGAACACGTTTCTAGCATCATGTTGCTAGCAATATTTAGCATTATTCACCATGTTGCTAGCACGATTTCACGTGAATTACCATGTAACTAAAATTATTTAACATGCTGTTAGCATTAATTAACATTGTGCTAACATGTTTTAACATGATGTTAGCATTATTTCACATTATTCACCATGTTGCTAGCATGATTTAGGATGTTGTTAACCTGAATTAACATTTTGTTAACATTTTTTATCATTGGTGTTAGCATTAATTAGCAAGATGCTATCATGTTTCATCATGTTGCTAGCTTGATTTAGCATTATTCACCATGTTTCTAGCATAATTTAACATGAATTACCATGTTGCTACCATGATTTAGGATGTTGTTAACATGAATTATAATTTTGTTAACATGTTTTAACATGTTGTTAGCATTAATTACCATGTTGCTAGCATGATTTAACATGAATTAACATGTTGCTAGCATGATTTAACACAGTGGTTTTCAAACTCTGGGTCGCGACCCTCGGGTGGGTCGCGAGAATTAAAAAATGGGTCGCCAGTGATTTAAAAAAAAAAAATCCGTTTTCTAATTAAATTAATATTAATAATAATAGCTTTGAAACAACGAAACAAACTGAATGCTTCTCCTGACATGCGTGTTGCCCTCTCGTCCTGCGAACCGGCTTGGGACCAGATTATGCAGAATAAGCAGGCCCTTCTCATTAATATACACAAAACACGCACTCGTTCGCTCCACCCGCAACACACACACGTTCGCTCCATCGGCAACAACACACTAACACTCGTCGTTCCTTCCTAGGGCTGTCAAAATTAGGCTACTCAAAAATTACGTTCTAAAAAATCCCTCTAAAAAAACACATATATATTCGAACTATTCGAACATCTGGTTGTGCATTTTGTCAATGACGCGCATTACGTCAATAACAGGTCAAATTAATACAAAGAGACATAACTACTTGTTTAGGTAGTTTATTTAAGTTTAAACATATTTGACAACGTATTACCTACACAAAAACAAGTAGCCTAAATCAACTAATGGCCAAGACCGCAGACCTCACTCTCGCTAGGCACTCTTTCTCTCTCTCTCTCTCCCTCACCTCACGCTCTCTGCGCATAACGGTTTAAATGAACAACAACAACAATAAACAAATGTTGAGTGCTGATCAAGAGTTTTGTGCAAGCAATTTAAGGTCGCGACTCTTGTCCCAAATATAGCAGGCTTCATTCAGTGATTGAAACAAATATTATTAACATTAATTGAAGTTTTAAAGAACCGACATTGAACGCCCCGAGCGAGCTGTGCTGTGGTAAACATGGAACTTGTCCTTGACATGAAACGGTAAATAATCAAACCAGTGAAGCCTGCGATGCATGGAACTGCTGTATCTAACCTACCTTATTCATGCAATAAATAAGAATAAGAAATAAAAAACTTTCAGCTGTGCCAGTGCGACTCTTGTGACCTGTCCCTGATCCCTCAGCGCCCACTCGCAAAGCAGACAGCCGCGCCTCTGATACCGCGGGCGTGTTTTTCCACATTCAAATATTAATTTTCACATTCGAAATTCTGTTTTTTAAAACTATTCGCATATATAGGCCTATTCGAATTTAGAATATTCGTTGACAGCCCTATTCTCATTTGAATTATAAATAAGTTTGCTTTTAAATTGTGTGTGATTTTGGTTGGGTGACAGTTAAGTTTGACAAGAGTTTAGGCTACAGTTTGACAAAACCACAATGTTGTGTTTTAACAATGTTGTGTCGAGTGTACACAAGTATAAATAAACACTTTGCAGTTTGAATGATGTCCTGTATGAACGACGGAGTATATTTTTTGTTTCCAGTGCCGCGCCTCACACACACACACACACACACACACACACACACACACACACACACACACAAATACACCATTCCAGGCTTGACATCGCAGCCTGTTCATTATAGCCGAAATAAAAATATGACAATAAAATAGTCAACCTAATATAAAAATCACACTGCTCTGTTTAAATAGTCAATTCGTACCATTCAGCGTAAGCACCGCTCAACTGTGATGTTTCCAAGCACATTTTTGCGCATGTGAAAAGGATGATTTTTTTTCCCTGTCGATATTGCAACGTGAGTGAAGTTGCTACAACGCCTATAATAAAGAATAGTTTACCATCAAATACATCGCGAATGTTAAAATATTTTGATTCTAATGAGAGAGTTAGGCTACGTGAGCATAATGCCCCTTTTACTTTCCCTTTAAATTATTTCGTTTTGGCTTGTTTAGTTATTATTTTTTTATTCTTGTTCTGTTCTGTATATAATTAATATTACATTTAAAGAGTTTGTTGTGGAATATGTTTTGTGTATTTGTACTTTTTAAGCATTCAGCAAATGATAAGCTATTTATTGGTTAAAAGTCCTGTATGTAGGCCTATAGCTTGATCAAATTATTTCAGAATCGACTTTG